>NW_028324303.1:10403991-10691491 GCF_058129835.1 Hydra viridissima
TTTATAGTTCAATGAGTATCTACATTTGTCTCGATGAATAGTATCTTTATATTGATAATAAACTATTATTTTTTAGTTAATGATACTTCATTATTCAGTAAAAATTCCAGAAGGTTTTCGAAACCCCATCTTTCGTCCTTGATTAACTATTAGCTGGAACGCCTATAATAGTAAAGTGGTTATATTTTTGAAAAAACACTGCAATAGTCTCTATTAAAGCTTGCTGAGTGCTAAATCCTCCCATTTAGAAATTACGCCGAGCAAAGTGTACACTTATAGGCCCACTAATAAAGTCTGCAAACCTAAAAAAAGTCGCTTGTGTTTAACTTCAAAGTTTTTCCTTTTTAATAGCAAAAAAAACGCAGCAAGAATATTTGAAAGAAAAAGCTCGTTTTCAAAACAAAAAAAAAATTAGTCAAAATTTGATCGGCATTTCAAAACTTTTACCCTTCAAATATATATTGAGGTTTAACCGAAAATTTAGAATCTTTTATAGTACTTCTAAAAGCCCACAGTCAAAAGTCCACAGTTAAAAGTCCTGGTCAGACGTAGTAATTATTTAAGGTAAGAAATTACTTAATAGATAAAAATTTGATTCAGAATTGTTAAATTTTTTAACAGAAATATTGGAGCTAAAAATGAAAAAAATGAAAATTTTTTAAGCTACAAACTTCTTACCATAAAAGTGACGCGAAGGAATTTAAAAGAATTTTGAGCGGCGCAAATTATTAGAAATGCTTTATACGATGAAAAAGCAAAATTTTTAACAAAGATAGGAATTTAAAAATTTTCCATGCTTTTTTAATCTTTTAGTGTTATTTATAAATGTTATTTTAACCTTATTAGATTTTTTGAATTCCACAAATTGTTTGAGTGTTGTTAAATAAAGAACTCAGATTTTTATGTAATTGCTCTAAAGTTATGAAATGATCTCGTGTGTTTGTGATTAACTAAATGAACTTTTTTTTTTATCCGCAAATATTTAATATTAGTCAAAAACTTTTTAAACAATACTACCGTAATTAAAGTTTTCCATCACTGGAGATTTATTTTAAACCTTGAAAAATTATTTAATAATGTCAAATGCACAAATATGGATTTTGTTGATTATTACATCCCAAGTAACAGCAACTTTCCCACCAGAATGCAAAGATCTTGTTTTATACTCTATTTTTGGTACGTTTGGTGGATGTCTGTTCATTTCAAGCATTGTTATATTCTTTGTTGCGAGGAGACGGAAAATCAGTGAGTAAATTCTAAAACGACTTATTATTTTTGAGAATCTTTTGTTTTTAAATTGAAGTTCCTTTCATTTTGTGTTAAAAGCCCCAAAAACTTCGGCGCAAATTTTCATATACAAGATTCTTAAGTTTATTTTTATTACTAACTCTTATAAATACTTTGTGTCGGAAATGTAGCGTTTCAAAATATTGCATATAAATGAAACACCATTGGCATGTAATCTACTAAGAAAATATACAAGTGAACGAAGATCTTTTGAGTTTTTCAGAACTAAAAATTAATGCACAAGAATTTCCTTACAATTTCAAAAAACGTGATCACTTTTTTTTATTTCTACCAGAAGTAACACAGTCAGCTTTAAAAGTAGACACAAACTTCAGGAGATTCTCTTTACTCAATCTATTTTAATGAGTTTGTTTGTATAGCTACTATTGCTGCATTCATGTCTAGGATTTATTATACAGATTCATGATGGTGCTAATTCATTGAATTTTTCCGGTCCATTCCGGACATTCCAAGTTGTTCCCGGAAACTGATAAGAATTGTTGATGAGCTACGGGTGACGTAGCGGATTAAATCGATTTAAAATTCCTCTCCAATAACTAAAAGCGCAAATCTGAACCACTGAGATACGAATATTAAAAATAACTATTATCCGGTCTCATATATGTACAACGCACCATATCCTTTGACGCATGAAATTATTTCATTTCGAAACTTTATTCGAATTATTTTGTCAGTTTTTCGAATCGTTGTAAAAAGCAATGAACTTTTTGCCGTTACACCGCGGTTTTACCTCCAACAGTTTGTTTCGCATATAATAGCCGCTATACTTAAGATATTACCAAACTTAAAAATAAATTACGCTTGGAAACTTCAATTTAATACAAGTAAAAAATAATAGGATCCATAATATACTATAAAGCATATATAATTGACAACATATTATAGATATATTCAATATATAGATAAATTCAATATGCAGATATACGTAAAAAAAATCTCAAAAAGTATCTTGTATTCTTCATGGTGCCTCGTTCTGCTGCCGGAAATTAAAAAACCCAATAAGGAAAACATCCAAGAAAATAAAACTAACAGGACCAAAAATTTAATTTACTGCTTAGACTCGAAAACTCCACGAACGATTTATAACTAATCTAGCCTCGAAATTTGATTAGTACCTCGGAGAATCTTGAAACTTCAAAGGTCCAAACACCTAAAACATGTCATGTAACTTTTAAAGCTTCATTCTGTGCTGTTGTTGATGAAAATACCGTGAAAAAACATTTAGCAAACGTTAACAAGCAAATGGAGTACAATATAGTTATAGGTGCAAACACATTTGCCTACCTTGTGGGTGAGCTTGGTGAAGAGCAGGAAATACAAAGGTTTTATTTGTCTAAAGTGCAAGCACATAAAGTGTGTCATGGAACTGCAAAAACCAACACAATAGAGTTTGTAGAGCCTATAAGAAGTCACACATGTGGTGCCAAAAATTTGATGACTTCAGTCTTCGAGCCAACACTTGAAAAAAACGATACAAATGGCGACAGAAACCCAAAAACCTTTGAGACTTACCAAAGTATCATTCAGACCTGTCCACAAAATATAAAAGTGTATTAAAGTTTTTAAGTTAAAGTTAAAATATTTAGAACTATAATGAAACTAAATATACTTTATTCAATGAATACAAGTAAATATTTATTTGCTGGTTAATTAAACTAACTTGGTAATGAATTTTTCGTTCGTAAACTTTTCGCTCATATATATATATATATATATATATATATATATATATATATATATATATATATATAGAGTTGGTAATTCAAGATGTTAGTATACTGATGTTTGGAATAATTCTTATTTTTATCTTAGGTTATATTTCCTTTCATTTTTATTAAAAAAAACGAAAAAAAAATCAAACAAAAAGAACAGCTTCCGTTAGAGTAGGATATGTTTAAAAATAGTCTCTTCGTTTTGTGGTCGTTCTTTTGTCCAATGAATGACGCTCTTAGTTGTGGCTCCGAATTGCAGATTAGATTTTGCTTTTTACGAGGTTGAGGTGGCCAATAATGTAAAAATTTATAGAAAAATCTCATTTTATCTGTACGCAGTGAGCTAAGGTCAGGTGAGCAAAAAGAATCAAAGTGCAGAGGTTCTTAAACTGTGAAGTTTGAGTGTTTTTTTGTTGTTTTTTTTATAAAGAAACATGCTTTTAGAAATCTAAAATTGGGGTTTTCTCGACTTTTATGGCTTCTAAGAAATCTTCATAATTTAATATCCTATTAAAATATTAAAAATTTAAATGGATTTTTTACAAAATTCAATGGGAAGTAGAAGTTAATATGAAATTAAACGCGGTGTAGCAAAAGTTTTCGTTTTTTTCGTGAACTACGAGAAAATATTCACGAGTTGATCTTGTAAAATGTACATAATATTTTTTATAAAAACGTACCTAATATTTTTTATAAAAATGTACCTAATATGTTTGATAAAATTAACACCTAGATGTAAAAACAAACTGCGCTATTAAGCTTGGGCACTAATAAAAAAAAAGGTGTGTTGAGAGGCTTCGCAGAGGACTGGAACGCACCAAAGTTAGCATAAGAATTATAAAGCTTTTGATAATCCCATGTTAAATATTATCATAAGAGTTTTTAGGTCAAGAAGTTCTAATTTAAATGTAAAAATGTTTTAACGAATAAAAAAAAACTTCGATTGGTGCACGATCAAAAGCACTTTAATGACGTGGAGTTTTTTTTTTTTTAATACAAAATTTAATTTCGTTGACCCAAGCTTTCTTTTTTGGCTTATGTTTTAAATTATATCTTCCCTTACCACAGATAATTTGTTAACTTTACCGTCAGCATCGAGGTTTCTTTATGAAGAAAATTAAGTTTATTATTGCTCATGTTCAGGCCCCTCGATAGGCCTGCTCATACTTGCCAAAGTAATTTAGCAAATTACTTCGTTTGGTTTCAGTTTTTTAAAATTATTAGAGAGAGTTTATCAAAATTAAAATTTTTAAAATAAGTTTTCTTTACTAAGTATTTTTTAATTTTTTAAAAACTAATTAACCAATTGTTAATGATGAAAGGGTCATACTAATTGTTCGTAGAAAACAGTTCAATAGTTTTATGTTTTAATTTTGAAATATTCAGACGTTCAAAGTTTTTCAAATTTTATTTTAGATTCTACGGAGAATTCAGAAAATGTAGAAAATGTAGAAGGCAAAAGAAACAATTTATTCGAAGATGAACTCGATGTCATTTACAGCGGTAGTACTTCGCTCTTACTTCTTTTTTCTTTTTAATTCCGGTTTCTCGAAAAAAATTTCAATGTTACAAACAAAAAATTTCGCAAACGACGACCCAACAGATTTGAAATGCTTTTTGTCGCTTCATTTTCAATCGCGTAAATTTACAATCTCGTTTATGCAGCTTTTCAGTTTCAATAAAAAGTTATAATAATCAATTCAATAAAGCATAATTATTTCTAAAGATAGATTATAATGCAATACAGTACCTTAACAAGAATGGTGTGTGTGTAGGGAAGGGGGAGTGTGTGTGGCTAGGGTGAGAGGAACAAGGGGAGCCATCTATTAATTAGATAAAAGGTAGCAAAACAAGAAAAGACAAAAAAAACTGTTAAAAACCATGAAAAAATTCAACTGCTCTCAATGAAAAAGAAAGTTGAAGTATGAAAAGTTTATAATACACCAATAATTTGTTAGTAGACTTAATTAAAAGTTAACATGTTATTTTTATTCTTACATACTTATATATAATAATTATTATATATAATAATTATTATATATACTTTCTTCTTGATTTTCTTTTTTTTACTTCTGTAACTCAGATTTTTCATCTCTTTTTGGATTTTTTTTTCTTTTTCTTACAATCCTTTTTCCATAATTTTTCAATGATAATAGTGAAACAATCTTGTGGACCACATTGGGTTACTGAGTGATTTTTAGCGGAAGCTAAAAATCACTCAGTAACCAAATGTGACCTATGTGACAAGTGGATACACATAAAATGTAAATGAGTTAACAAACTGACATAGGAAAATACCAAATCATTAAATACTTGGTATTGCGTAATCTGTACAAAAACATTTCTTCCTTTCTCTAATATTTCTGATCTTGAGTTATCTACCAGATTTGAAAGTTAACGTAATAAAAAATCAATTTGATAATGCAAACTTAAAAAACCTTTTTGGGGACCTCAATCACTTATTTTAAACTTCAATCAACTCCAAGTATGTAGATGTTCCTAGGTACAATAACTTGTCCGAAATTTCTGTAAGTTATCTTCATATAAACATACCTTCACTACCATATTATATTGACAATTTTAAAATACTACTGATATTTGATAATTTGTCTGATATCATCGAGGTAATTGAATCTAATCTGCACGATAAAGATGTGTATATAACTAATGTTGATTTAGAATGGATATGTATCTGTTCACACGCCAACGGAAGCTAAAAAGAGTGGTGTTTTGATGTATATTATGCTTAAACTTTAATATTAGGATTGACTTGATCCTGGTTAAAAGTAAAGAACTCGTATCTCTATTTATTGAAGTAATAAATTCTAAAAAAAAGCAATTTAATAGTCTGAATTTGTTGATCATTAAGGACAGACGAAAAAAAAAAAAAAAAAAAAAGGATGAAAACCATAAAAAAAGCACAACAATAGTTGTGCATAAAAAATTACTTTCTAAAACAAAATCAATTTTTATATAAACACCAGTTTGGTTTTCTTAAAGAGCATTCTACATTCTCTAATCGAAATTAGAGAAAAGATAAGAGTTGCTCTTGATAATGGAAGGTTTACAATAAGCTTTTGACACCATTCACTATGACATTCTCCTATCAAAAGCTTAATTATTATGGTGTAAGCAGCATACCCTGGAAATGCATTAAATTATATTTTCCATTCGTCAACAGCTTTTTACTTAAAATGGCACCTTTTCAGACATTAAAAGTGTTTGCATTGGTATCCCTCAGGGATCCACATTAAAAGTGTTTGCATTGGTATCCCTCAGGGATTTATATTAGGTCCTCTTCTCTTTATCATCTATATCAATAATCTTAATCTTTCTATCTTAATAATTCTATCAAACATTCAAATACGTATCATTTTGCTGATGATTCTAATCTTCAATTAACGACAAACTCTCTCAAAAAACTAAATAAATATGTTAATAAGGATATGGTCAGTCTTCTTCAATGGCTTCGAACAAAGAAAATCTCATTGAATACTAAAAAAAAAATAGAAATAGTGATATTTAAGACGTAACATGCTAATTTTTCCAAAAAAATCTAAAAAGAATCTTTCAAAATACTTGAACTTCAAGAATAAGTGGCCAAAAACTCTCTTTGTCTAGTAACATAACTTATCTTGGTGTTGTAAGAGATAAAGAATGTTGTAATAGATAAGAAACTTTCATTCAAAATACATAAATGAACTTACTCTTAAATTAAACCGTTTCAACGGTATGTTATGAAAAGTTTACAATCTATATACATCAAGTTTTGGTTCACATTTACAATATGCATGTCAAGTTTGGGGACAATCTAAAACTATCTGCCTTTCTAAAATCGTTTCATTTCAGAAGAGCAATACGAATAATTCATTTTTGCCCAAAACATTTCCTTAGTGGCAATCTGTATCTTACATCTAAAGTTCTTCGTTTCTATGTCATAATCAATTCCTAAATTGTTCATTTGTCTGGGATCAACAACATGGTCTTCTTCCTACCATGTTTCATAACTACTTTAATACTTGGACAATGAGTAGGCATAGCCTAAGATCAGTCACTTATAACAACTTAACCATCCCACTAAAGTAGACAACTAAAAATGGAATAAATTCCATTAAATTATACATTTATCTTTTCTTGGAACACCCTTCTATACACCCTAAAAACAGGTCCAAGAATCTGTTCTTAAAGCTACTCCATCATTTCTTCCTAAAAACTTACGCTTAACTTTATCTTATACCTTTTTGTTTGCATATGTGCATCTGCGCATGTATATGTGAATACATTTTATTAATTATTTAATCTACATTTTATCTCTTTTAAAAGTGTTTTTACTTATAAATGTTTTTGTAAAATTCAACTTTTATTATGTGATTAGTTTATTTCTAATGTTTCTCTTTTTTCTTTTCTTTATCTTAATTAGGCTTTATCTTAATTGCATTGACCTGTGTTTTTTGTAACATCCTTGTTAACATTGATTGATAATGATTGATTGATATAAAGGGATATTGGAGAGGGGAGGGGGTGCAGTTTAATATAATTCGGCCCTATATTTAATCTTTCTATGATCCTGTGGTAATTAAACAACACCTTTTCACAAACAATCAAAAAATCTCCGGTACTGTAATCATTAAGTGCACTTTTCTTTACATTTTTTTACAAATCTTATTTTAAAAATATGAAACAAAGTTGATTGTTCATTTTTAGGCAGGAAACGGCATGACAGTGGATTTATTGCTTCAAGCATCGAATCAATTATACCTTTCTCAGAAACATTTCCGCCCAAAAAATCTCCCTCTATGCCTAACCTCTCTAAAAAATTGAGCTTCCTTACAAATCACACAAATTATAATGAAGAGGTTTTCAATTCCAACTGTTCGCATCCTCCTGATATCTTTAATTGCATCCAATTAAAACAATTCAGATCTTTTGGAGCTCAAACTGATAGTCTAAGCAGCTTGAAGGTTGAAAAAGACGTTTTACCTCATGAGAGTGTTTTTGGGTTGATATCAAACAAAAGCGCAGTTTTAAGAGATATACGTCAACGAAAGTTAAAAATGGATTATGATATGAACTTTTCAGATTTTGAAACCGTTGTCATTGAAAAAAAGAATGCTAACTCTATGGGACTAGATTTCGGGATTGCTGGGGTTTTCATAAAAAAAATGGATATGGACGAAATTTCTTTTAAGCAAGGATCTCTAAGCGCAGGTAATATATTATATTTATAACCATAGGTGTAATATATATATATATATATATATATATATATATATATATATATATATATATATATATATATATATATATATATATATATATATATATATATATATATATATATATAAAATAGCACAAAAGTAAAAAGAAGATATACCAAATTTTTAACTTTAAAGATAACTTCTTTTAAATAATTTTGCAAGGTAAAGTCATGCTAAAAAAAAAAAGAATTACACTTAAAAATCGAACACAATAACATAATGAACTAATAAAAAGTACAACGATAAATAAAAATTGTTGGCAAATCAACAATAAACATCAAAACTACCATTTCAAATATCCACCTATTTTTTTTTTATTTATGCAAAACTTTTGCTTGGAAAAAACAAAATTGTTGCAAACTTCTGTTGAAACTCTTCTTCAAATGGTATCTAATTTTTATTTTAGGCTACTTATGGCATTTATTCGAACATTGAATATATCTTTGTCTATTCAAGCCCACGTAGATTCGATTAAGTTCAAATCCGGTGATCGAGCTGGCCAGGGGACTAAGCTTAATTCATTTTTTTCATCTAAACTTTAACTGTGTGGGCTGAATGAGCCAACGTCAGCGGTTTTCTGACGTTTGCTTAGCACAAATATTTTTTCTAAGTAAATTTTCTTCTAATTGTATATTTGAAGAATCACATTTCCCCCAGTTTTTGTTGATAAGTTGTTGGTAAGTTAAGAATAATTTATTCTTGAATTGGGTCATATCATCTACCATTTTGTTGATTTGCTAACATCTTTTCGACCGATTTCTAGACATCTTAACTTTCAGAGCATCATATTATCTACACAAGAAAAGTCCTAAACGTGAGTTAACTAATCAACATTAAAAATTTAATTCAACTTTTTATAGAAAAAACATTTAAAAAATTGTTATGTGCAACAATTGGGCTTAAGAAGAAAATGGAAATTATTTTAAAGCTTAGTGCGTCCAATTCTTTAATTTTTTTTCAACGTTTTCTAGTATGCTTTTTCTCTTTCTTGTAAGTTTTTTATATTCACTTAATAAAACCGAGTTAATAAAAAAGTAAGTAGCTAGTGAACTTGTTACAGTTGTAGAGAAAAATTTCTCAATGCAAAAAAACAAACAAACAAAAAAAATATATAAAAATAAAAACGTAGATCAAACATAATTACTTTTTTATGTTTTGAAAAAAAGTATAATTCTTATTTTATCTCTATACTTTCACGGCGAGACGCTTCACGACAACACGAGCAAATCACAAAGCGAATAAATTTTAGATAAAAAGAAAAGAAAAATACCAAAACACAAATGAATCTAAAAAAAAAAAAATACTTTTTGACTACTATTAAGTGTGATGTGTGATGTGTAAAGCAACTATTTTTTGACATAGGAGATGAAGTTATTTCCATAAACGGCGTTTCAGTATTTGGGCTGAGCAGTGTCGATGCGTTTCCACTCTTTGTTGAGCCAGCTTCTAATGTTTGTCTTGAAATCAGAAAAGGAGACTTTTTATCAAAAGGTATAGTTTACAAGATTATTTTGCAATTGTTGGCCGACAAACTATTTTTCTTACTATGTTTTAGTGTTATTACCGTTAAATGTTAAATAGCAAAATAGTTTGTGCAATTATTAAGTGATTTATTTCAGTGACTCTTAGCGAACATCAAGCTTCGCTAGTTAACGCGGAACAAGAAAAAATTACATCTTCAGTTGAAAACCTAGATTTCTCAAAATCAAAATTTAATATAGAGTTTCTTCCTAAACCACGAGATTTTTATCCAAAAGAATGCCTTTTAAATAATCAGCCTTTCTGTCGTTCTACGTTTGAACAGAATCAATTAAGTTCGGACAATATTATCAAATACGATGAGAGTTCTATAAAAAACAATAAGAAAACAGTTCACCAAAGACGTCATAATAGGGCAGCTTCAAGTGAATCTTTACAAATTACTAGTTCAACAAAAAAACCTTGTCAGTTGATAGGTCAAGACCTTCTTTATAATCGTACACAGAGTGAAGAAAACATATCATTGAATTTAAATTCTCATTTAAAACGCTCGTCTTCGCAAGATAGCCAAACTTTTCAAAAACCATGCTACGTTTACACAAAAAAGTATATCCAAAATTTTTTTGACGAATCCATTAATCAAAGCATGATTAACGGAGAGATTGATTATATAAATTTAAATGGTTTGAACGATAATCGAAACGATAGTGTTATAATTAAAAGAGGTTACAATAATGATTACATAGTTCCTGTAACCAATGGTGTTCCAATTACATGTAGTATATATAATACGCGTTTGAATAGTCAACCACCTCGACGTTCTTCAGGATTTAGTTATAGTATACAAAATGACGAATCGAACTTTTTATTTAACTCTTTGTTGTCGGTTCAAAAAAACCTTTCTAATCAATTACTTCTTAAGAAAGAAATCGAGTCCGGATTTAGAATTCCATACACAAACAAAGATCCACCTGGCTATGAATCATCGCAACAAAATGTTATCAAAAGAGATCAAGTTAATGTGGATTATAAGAAGTATAACGAAGCGAGGTTTTCAAACGTTACTTTAAAAGAACCCCCTTCTTATTCTAACTGTGTTTTAAACATGCCATCTAATGATAACAAAAAGAAATCTCATTTTATATTTAAAAATCAGTCTAGACCACATTCTTATGATGGAAACATAGAGACAAAATGCAACAAAGAAGTTGTTGACTTAGTATCTACCGACGTAAAAAATGACCCAGAAAAAAGGAATCAACCGAAACGTACACATTCAATGCCAGCTGTTAAACATATCGACGAACGATCTCGAATCGCAAAAACATTTCTAATTGATGAAGAGGCTAAAACCCCAAAGAGGCTGCAAAATAAACATCATCAAGGAAATTGTCGTCGAAAATCAATCGATTCAGGTACTTTAAAAAAGCTAGCTTTAGAACTTCAAAACAATCCCGAATTAGGGTGCGAGTACCCAATGATTTCTCAGCTTTTAGGTGAGTCTCAGTTTTCTGCTATTGAAAGGAGAGGAAAAAACTTATATCGACATAAATCGACAGAAGCAATAAGTAGTCAAATAGAAGATAAGAATGTAGAGTTTCTTTAGTTTTAAGGTTTTTCAGCAAAGGTGTACAAATTGTATGAGAAAACATTCTTAAATATCAGATTATCTGTATCTTAGAACCCTTATTAAAATATAATTTCCCGTATTTTTTTTACTAACATTCCTAATAAGATTTTGGGAGAAAAAAAAATTGCGTCAGTTTTCTCTCTAATAACTCCTTTTTTTTCAAGAACTGTTCGGATAGCTTTGGATATTTACTCAATTCTTCCAGATAAGCGCAATTACCCCAGCAACATTAATATCATATTAGAAAGGAAAAGATTTTTAATATGCAGTTATTCAAGCCGCTGAATTCTTTATTTTTCCATTAGTTGTGCTGTCACCGAGTCCAGTGAGCAAATTGTCTTTATGGTAACACTAAGACAACTTATTCTCTGCCACGAGAATTAAAACGAGTCAAAGTTCGATCTTGGAAATTTGTTTGTCCCTCAGAAAACTATAAATTTTCAAGATTTAGACGTTACTTCTTCTTAGTTGAGTGCGTGATATCTTTATTTAAACCTTTTTTTTTTTTTTAACCTTCCGGATCCTAGATGACACTACCGCTTTAAATTTTTTTACAGTATTTCTTCCGCGATTCTCGGAAGTTAATATTCTATTTGCTATTTGTCTGTTGCTGATCATTTACATCAATTCTCTGACACTTTTTTGGTTTGCTTATTGCTTTTAGACCTATTTTAATGTATCTTAACGTCTCATAACCTCAACAAAAAGTCTTATACGTGGCTTAAGGTGGCTCACCCCCATTCAAAATCAAAAAAAAAATTTTTTTTTTTTTTTTGAATTATGTTGTATTAAGCATCGAAGTACAAAATTCATAATATATTTTTACTATTATATGCTTAAAAAGTAACAAAAAATACCGTTATTGTGGTTAATACAGTTTCCTACTCCTTAGCAACGCCATAGCAACGGTGTAAACAACAAATTTATTCATTACTTCTTGAAGGTTTTAACTTAAAGTTTTGAACTATTTTTCAATGTTAGATCTATTATGCTTTTCTACTGTTCTGTAAAATGTAATATTTCTTAAAAATGTGCTCTGTTACAGAGTCGCCATATCGAGATAGATAGTTTTCAGTTAAATTACATTGAATTAATGATACAGAGCCTCTGTATCATTAATTCAATGTAATTTAACTGAAAACTATCTATCTCGATATGGCGAACAAAAGGAATAAAATTAGAAATTTAAAGAGAAAATATCATGGAAATAGGTATACAAGGAGAGCAGAGGAAGTAAATGGTTGTAGCAGGAAATCAGAAACAACAAGTGCATCAAAGCTTAAGAAAAAACATAACTTTAGTGCTGCAACAAATTGTGATTCCGAAGTTGACAATTTTTTCTTTATTTGTAACTTTAGAATTATTAAAAATATATTTGAACAGTATTCCACATGCAGTGAGTGTAATAGCAAGCCAACTTTTTTTCATAATGAATCTATACGTATGGGATTTTCTATTGGAATTATAATACAATGTTCAAACTGTGACTTTGAAAGTACATTTTATTCATCACCATCTGTAAATCAAAGTGTTTCTAGTTCAAAACCATATGAAATAAATTTACGTGCTGTTATGGCATTTCGTGAAATTGGACGTGGTAGAGAAGCTATGTCTACTTTTACTGCTATAATGAATATGCCTCCACCTCTTACGAATCACAGTTATAATATTACAAACAATAAACTACATAAAGTTTATAAAGAAAGCAGTTCTCAGAGTATGAAAGCTGCTGTATCAGAACTAAGGGAAATTATAAATGCAAATGCTTCTGATGATGAAATTATTGACTGTGGCATATCAATAGATGGAACATGGCAACGTCGTGGGTACTCCTCCCTAAATGGTGTTGTTGCTGGTCTTTCGCATGAAAATAAAAAGGTGATTGATGTTTGTTCTTTATCTAAGTTTTGTATGCAGTGTGAAGTACATAGAAGAATTAGTAATCCTATTGATTTTGAATATTGGAAAGCTACACACACTTGTCAAGTAAATCATTTAGGCTCAGCAGGGTCAATGGAAGCTGCTGGAGCTCAAGAAATATTCCATTCGTCCATACAAAAGTATAATTTAAGATATACTAAGTACCTTGGAGATGGTGACTCAAGTTCATTTTCTAATGTTGTTAAAAGTAAACCATACGGTGATTATGTTATTGAAAAGCTAGAATGTATTGGCCATTATCAGAAAAGAGTAGGCTCTCGTTTGCGTCAAAAAATTAAAGATTTTAAAGGCAGGTTGTTAAGCGATGGCTTAAAAATATCCGGAAAAGGAAGGTTGACCAATAAAACTATTAACACAATGCAGAACTTTGTTGGAATGGCTATAAGACAAAATAAAAATAACCTACTGAGTATGAGAAATTCTGTAATAGCTGTACTTTACCATTGTACAAACTTTCCATATGAAGTCACTCGTCATCAATTTTGTTTAAAAGGGAAAAGCAGTTGGTGCAAATGGCAATCAGATAAAGTTACGGGTAAAACAAGCTATAGACAAAAAGTAAATTTACCTGTAGCAATTATGGAGGAAATTAAACCTATTTTTCAAGAATTATCAAACCCTGAAATGCTAAGAAAGTGTTTACATGGGATGACACAAAACTGCAATGAGTCATTTAATGGTTTGATATGGCAGCGATGCCCTAAAACTACTTTTACTGCAAGGAAAATTCTTGAAATATCTGTTTATTCTTCTATTTTAAATTACAATGATGGATTTTCTTCTTTAAGTTGCATTTTTAAAATGCTTGGGTTTTCTGGAGGTGTTTATTTTGAAAAAGGAGCTTTCAAAAAAGATAAAAACCGACTATCAAATATGTCAAGAAAATCGACTGATGTTAGTAAAACACGAAGAAAACATATAAGATCAATAAACAAAGGTTATTTAGACATTGACAAGGAGAATGATGATATGAAATCTTATGCTAGTGGCAGTTTTTAGTGACTTTTTATAAAAAAAACTTTTTGTTTTTATGTTTTTTTTTTTAAAATGTGTTTTTTAAGACTTTCTTATTTTAATATATTTTTCTTACGAAAACGTTAATATCTTCAGTTTGGTTAAAGCTTTTATCTTCAAATTTTCACAGTATGTTGATTAACTTATTTATGAGGGCTGGGACTAGAATTATAACATTTTAAGCATAAATAAATTAGTTTGAATGTAGTTTGTTAGACTGACACAGGCACTAAATCAATTTCTGCACCTTTATTGCTGCCATTTTAGTTTTTTTTAACATTTGAAAAAAATTTTAGTTCCAGCCCTGGAGCAACTATTTAGCTACCATTTGGCAAAATATGGTGCATTCAGTGCAAATTTTACTCAAGATATCATTGTTTTAGCTAAGGTAAGGTTTTAGACAAATTATGCTGACTCAGCATCAAAAAATGGAAATTTCATTTTTCTTTTAAGAAGTTAAAGTTTTAATAGAATTTCCTTATATAAAAAATAAAAAACAAGTTTTTAACCTTTATAAAAAGTTAGATTTAGAGGGGGTGAGCCACCTTAACTAATCATCATCAGCAATTTTATGCACCTGTCAAGAGAAATAATCCAAAATTAAAAAAAAAAAGTTATCGATAACAGATAATTTGAGAAAATAAGAGGAAAATAAAACTTTGTGCGCCTACTTTTTTATAGCGAATAAATTTTGCTCTATTTCATAAACCTGAATTAGTAAAAAAAAAAAAAGTGACGCACTAGTGAACTTGTTTGTGGCTTAAGTTAAGTGCTCAAACTCTTTCTGCATTGCAAAAAAAAAAAAAGAAGAAAAAAAAAGGTAGATTTTAATCAAATATGATTATTTTTTAAGGATAATTTGAAAAAACTATCAGGATCTTAAACTTGTATAATTTAACTATCTTAATGCGTTTATTAATTTTTTTGAAGCACTGTATATTAAGTTTTGATATCTTCTGTAGGAGCAACATTAGAATTAGATGCCTATCATTCTTTTCTGGTAAACCATAAAATAACGGGTACCGAGCTTAACAAAATGAATCGTGACGGAATCTATCGGTTTTCCACAAACCATGCTTTATTGTAATTGATACAAACAAAAGCCTGTAACTGAATATCTTTCACATTTATAAGATAAAACATTTCATAATTTTTTTTTCAAAGAAAAAAAAGAAAAAACTAAAGTTAGTAACTTCAGTTTTGTTGATCCAGATTAAGATGTCATTTGACAGTGGTTACACACACTCCATTCATTTATCAATAACGTTGGGCTGAACACACTCCATCCATTTAACACTGTAGTTTACGCATACGCCGCCCATTTATCTCTGACTGTGGTCTACACACACCCCACCCATTTCAAGTATAGCTTTATCTGCGTCCCATTCTCCTGGAAGCTTTACCTAAACAAAAGATCTTGTCATTATCGTCATTATTATCCTAGTCACAGGATGTAATAACAGAGATTTTAATGAAAATAAAAATAATATTTGCTAAAGGAAAAATGATTACAAAAAAACTTTTATCGATTACAAGCAACGTAAAAACACAAGGTAAATATGTGCAAAAACTTAGGCTAACTATATAAAATAAGAAACTGAGCTTAATTTCATCTAAATTTTCAGCATAAAATGCAGAAACTATTTATTAGATAATCGATTTTTAAAATATTTTTGACAAAACTTCAAAACATGTTTAATCATTTGGAACACACCCTTGTTATATTGTAAATCTTTAGAATATCTTAAACACAGCAAACATCAAAAGTAATTAGTCACAACAAATTGGCACCATATATAATTATATTTCCAGCTTTCCCGAACAGAATTAAAAAAATGTTTTTCAGCCTTTTTCCCGAAACATTTCTAGCCTGCATGGCGACAATTTGATAATGACAACTTGATTAGTGCATTAAGTAAAATTTGATGTATTTGATGTTATCTGAAACAAAAATTTTATTTCAGTTAAAAAAGTACACATTTTTCAAAGCGAGTCCTGCTAATCCTATATCAACAAACGAGAAAAATATACGAAAATTACGACTGACTTGGTAACTTTTCGTACCTTATAGTAATTTCGTAATCCTAAGGAACTACCCGTTCGTAATGCAGATGTCTAGTTCTGAATATTTTAAATAACTATTCTATTGCATATTCTTGATGATGCGATGCGTACATTAATGTTGTTAGTCAGGCTCTTAAACTTGTATAATTTAAGTGGATTTTTCATAGATTTACAGTAAACAAAGTGGAACAGATGATATATTTTGGTCTTTTGTCAATCAAGTTCTTTGTTCGTGTTACATAAACTATTGGATGTCTGATGCAATTACAGCTACACGTTTTATTTTAGGTAAGTTTAAAAAGAGTTTGTATTTCTTTTAGGTTTCTGAATATAAAGATGTGGGATGCCTGAGGATGTAAATTTAGGGATTTGAAAAATGTTTGATAAAAAGTGAAATATTAAAGTTTTTTACCTTTCTACGTTTTTCTATTTCATTTAACTCCCATCTTTTTAGATCTTCTTGGTTACGAATGGCTTTAACTCCTCCACATCCCCAAGTCTATTTAACATCAATGACAAAATGCAAAACAAGAAAATAAATAAGCCTAGATGATTTCACTTTAAAGTTTATAACTTGTGCTGACAAAATTCTAAAGATGATGAAAACTTGGTTGTTTATATTGCTCTGTAGATTCAAATTTTATGAATACTATGGAGCATTTCCTAAATGACTACTCACATGTGGCCTAAGTTAAAAAATTTTTTCGCATAACTTTCTCATAAATAACACATAAATGTTAATATTAATGAAACATTTTTCACATAAATTTCTCATCTTGTCCTTAATAGGACCAAGATGAAACAAGGTCTTGTTACATTCAGATACTTTTTTAAATAATAGTGATATTTGGTCATAGAACATCAGCATTTTATTTTTCTAATCCTGAAAATATCTGTTTCATTTCCAAAGAAAAGGTAAATTTATTGACTACCATTGTAACCTTCAAAATGTCATACAAAGTGAAAAGCCAAGATTTAGAAAAAGAGAATAAAGAAAGTATTTCAAAACTTACTTCAATACGCACTAGCACTTCATTAGTTGATTTCCTGTAATTTAGTTCAGCGCATGAGAGATCCTTATCAATGGCAACTTTTGAATTAGTTTCACTTCCAATTTGTAAACCAGTGGCAATACTACGACTTATTTCTTTCAAATAAACCATGCATGAGTTTGCTAAAAAACAATTCAAAGAACAATGGACTTCCAACTAACTTTATTACTATTCTATTTATTATTGTATTCAACATTACAACATTTTATTAAAAAAACAACTACTACATAATGAAAAGAAACTTCCTACCTTCAAGAACTTTTAAATTGGGTGACACTTCAATCAATTGGCAGTATGGACCACCAAATTTATCAGGCGAATCTCTACATAGAAATTTTACAGATTTATTGCACTTAAAACAAACAACTCATAAAATCCACAAAACTAAAACATTCAATCTTTCTACACCTCCAAGGTTCATCAAGTGCCAGGATTAATACAATCCCTGAAGCAAACTTAAACAAAGTAACAGTTGCACTCTTATAGTTCATTATCTTGCTCTTAAATCTAAAAAAATGAAGTTTCTAAAAAATAATTCTGAAAGATTTCAAAAAACTCTAAGACTTGATACAAAAAATGTATTGAAGAAATAAACTGTGAAAACATTCAAGTTTAAGAACCTGTTTAAACTTAGACCATGTTGGCTGCTTTCATATAGCAGATTCCATGTAAATCTTTCATTTTCAGAAGTATCCTTAAATATATTTACAAGTGGATATTAAATGTTTTAAGTTTTAAATAATTTATGACACTTTCAAACAATAACTTTCTTTAAGGATGTGTTATCAAAACTCATAACCTTATGCAACCTTGATATAAGATTTTTTAAAATACTTTGTTATGTGATTAAAAAAAATTTAAATTAGACCAAAAAAAATTGATTTCTTAATTGAACTTCTAAATAAAAACTATTGGAGTTTAGATGCTTACTTGTACATTTAGCATTTAGCAAATAAAAGACAAAGTTATTTACAATTACAATTCATACAAATATCAAAAAATGTTAACATCAAAAAGTAGCTAAAAATATTCAAAACTGCAAATCAAATTTAAATTTCACTACTTTTTCAGAAAATATAATACTTCAACAACAAATAATACAAAAAGAACCTCATCTCCATCTTTGAATTTGTTATCCATTCGAATGTAACAGGCTGAAAGTCTAGTGCATAAAAACCACAGCAGTGACGGAGTTAACATAGTATTGCCTGATTCACATTCTACTGGTAAAAACAACATCTAAAATACCAAATTTTAAAAAGCATCTTTATGTTAAGTTCATATTGCTTACTTTTTTCTTCTTTAAACAAGATAAATCTAACCTCAAAATTTGTCTTTAATTGAGAACCCATAAACTTTTCAAAAAGCCATGCTTCAAAACCCCCAAATATAAAAAAGCATTCTTCTATTAGGAAACACATCACTTTTTTTTTTGACATACAGGTTGCACCATCTAACTTTAAGATAAAAGGATAGTTTTTCATACTTAAATTTTACATAGCAAAAATAATACCAAAAAGAAACAGTTATTATGTGAGGAACTTACAGATGATTTCACCATTGAGCAAATCAAAATGTCATCTTTTGGAATAATACAACTTTCCATGGCCTGCAGAATACCAAATTTGCAAGAAACTTCATATAAAGATGCCAAGTCTACAAAAAAAAAAAAAAAAAAAAAAATTAATTTTCAAACAAATCATATGATCTAATTTACTATCATTAGTATTTTTTCATACAAAAAGTTGCCAGAATTAATCATTTATCAAGTATTGGTATTTGGCTTTTGACAAATAGCAAAAGGTAAGACAAATAGGTAAAGTACCAACTTCTTAATCTTTCAATGCTTTTTAAAATAAATAGAATTTTCTGAAGTCTATTAAATAGAACTCTTCATGTGTTTAAAACAGCAAAGTTTTTTACATTAACAAGTTTATTTTTACACATAAACTTGTTGATTAAAATTTGTTGTACAAATAAGTTTAACAGCTTTAATTGAATAGCAATTCTTAAAAAAACCTTGATGGGTTGAAGCAAAATAACAAAAGGTATTTTAGGTATCACAACGTTTTTCTGGTTATTTCTTCTAAAAAAAAAGAGGGAATTTTATAATGAAGAGCAAGAGAGTTAAATAGATGAAGCACTTAAAATATTAAGATCCAAAAGTTATCTATAAAATAATTTTGAGTGACAGACCTTTATACCTTCTTCATAGAAGTCATCCTTGTTACCAGCAAGAATATCAAGGTAAAAATTAATCTTTTCACTTGGGCTTTTATAAACTAAAAATGAACAAAGCCTGAAATTTAATTGGAATCTTAAGCAAACTTTATGATTGTATTTACAAAAATAATGTTTTCTTGTGTGTAATCATAAATTCGAAGTACAACTAATACCAGTTTCTAAAATTCCTTGCGCTCTTTCTGCAAATAACTTGCTTGTTATTGCAGATGCATTTAGTAGATCAATGAAAAACCTGTTGAACAGATATGGGCCAACATCATCACTTACTCCTTTGAAATGATTCTGAAAAATTTGGAATTTTATTTCAACTGAAAACTTAAGTAATTAAAAGCAGAAATTCTTAAAAATTAAAGTCATCTTTTTTAAAAAAAAACAAGTGTTAAAAAAAGGTTTTTAAAGAATTTTTTTTTTTAAAAACAAATTTTCTATAGAATATTTCTCTCCTCTGCATTCAGTAAAACATATTTAAAAATTTCTTTCATATACCAGAAATAAATCTTGATCTAGCAGTTGATACTTGCACAATCTCTAAAAGTAAACAAAATGCTTCTTACATCCTCTGCTTTAATAATTTGTATATGTATGTGTATATGTGTCTGTCTGTATATATATAAAAGAAGACTTACCTCAAAAAGTTTATGCAATTTTTCGTCACGTGGAGTTACTGGTAAGTTAGATATTCTCCTAGAAGAATTTCCCATTCTAGCATATTATGCTGAAAAAGAATCTTTTATTCTGAAAGTTATTTTGTTTTGAAAAATATCTAAAATAAAAAATCACAGACTTCTACTTATCATATTGCACAAACAATATTATAATTATTTCAAATAAAACTTATTTCTAATAAAATTATACAAAAATAATTAAAAAACAAAACAAAAAAACAGCATCAAAATGAATGTTCAAACTTTTTTTAATGCATTTTAAAAATACAACTAAAAATATGAAAAAAGAAATACAACTTTTAAAAAAAAATGTATCTACTAATACTTTAATACAAATTTTCTTATTAAATCTATTTGATAAAATAGTTTATGCAATTAATGAAATGAGAATATTAAAACTTAAATTTTTATAAATTGCTTAAGAAAAGAAAAAGCTATTGAAAGTATATGTTGATACCATAAGACTTAAAAAAAAATGTTATTTTATATGGGTCAAATCTAATTCCAACTAATCTTCTTAGTATTCCATCATATTGCTTCATTGATGATTGTGTTTCAACAATTATTCCTTTTTGGACAACAATATTTACATCTGCAATGTGCAAGTCTTCTTCCATGAGTATTCCAGGTATAAAAAACTTCGGACTTTTACCAAATGTCCAATCCCATGCTTTTAACTGGTCAACTTTGTGTAAAACGGTAGGGAATTGCACAGGATTAACATATACCAGTGCAGGTTTAGAACAATCAATTTTGTAGTACTTAGTGTAGTAAAAATCAGTTAGATTTTTGACAAGGTCAAAAAAATCATAACTTTCATAAAATAAATTTTTGATAGGAGAAGGAACACTTTGAGTGGCACTGGTTTGGATGTGCGACAATGAATTTTTCAGAACTTCAGTTAAACAATTGACATCAGAATTACATAATAAAGTAAAATGATGATAAGCAGTATTCAAGCCAACTTTGGCAGCACTACCTGATACTTTAAATTCTGATTCAAATATAATGTCATCTTTTTTATTTATTTCAAGATTGATTTTGTAGAATACTCTAAAAAACTCAACAATGAAATTTAAATTTTCTCTTCTATTATATTGCTCTTTATGACTAAAAATAGTCATGTTTACATTTCCTAAATCATGATAAACTGCCCCTCCCCCACTGTTGCGCCTGCAAAGTTTTATACTCTCTTGTTCAATTTTCTTTAAATTTACTTCTTTCCAAGGGTTTTGATGACGGCCTATCACAACAGAAGGAGAATTTCTCCAAATAAATAAAACTCTTTCAAGACCATTAAACAGGAAATTTTCATAAATATAATCTTCAAAGGAAATATTTTCAAATACACAATTAGAGAGAGATACCCAAACTGATGATTTTTTCAGACTTTCAATTGACAAGGTACTGTTATAACGTAGGGAAAATTTTAACATGTTAAACTGCATTGTCTTCAGTGATATCTTTTGTAAAGCTTATAAAATTCAGCCAATGAAGCTTAGAACTATATAAACAATGAAGCTGGGAACATATTTAGGCCCTAAAGGTGAATCTTTTAATTCAATAACTTTTTAAGACTTTCTAAACAAATATCTGAAAATAACTAAAAACAATATTCTATAATTATTTCATACTATTAGCATACAATAAGCACTATATGCTAATAGAATATACTCATTTGAAAATTCTTTACATTAAATTAGTTATACATATATGTGTGCTTAAATTTAAAAAAATATAAAAAAACCAATTCATTTACATAGTGTTAAATCAAAGCTATAGTGTTAACCTGCGTTCATTATTGACTAAAAAGAGCAGACATGAAAGTTTTCCTCTCATAAAGAAATCATTTTAACTCATCAAAAGATGAAGCTAAAAAATTGCATCTTAGATTCCTAATAAATATATTTTAAATAAATATATTTCATGTTGAATACATTAATATTTAAAACTAAGAGGTCTTGGAGTCATAAATTCTTTTACTATGTCATCAGTAACCAATTTACGTCTCTCAATGTGTTGAGCCACAAGAGGTTGTAACACAGAGATAAGTTCTTTTTTTATTTCACCTGTAAGTAACTTTCCAGTTGAATAGTCCTATTTGTAAGAAAAGAAAGTTGTATAAAAGTTGTGGTTGACAAAAAATAAAACTTAACTATGTGTTAGATACCTCTTTGATCCTTTGCAGCTTTTCATCATCATCTAAGAAGAATGTTAGATATTGATATGCAATATCTACAGATATATCCCCTCCTTTTAAACGATGTTCTTCAAGGGTAGCTCTTCCACCAGAAAATGCATGCTTGTTTACCTGCCATAAGATAACAGATAAAATGTGATTGAACATAGTTAAAATCTCTTGTTTTTTTTTTTTGCTCTAAATTTTAAAACTTTTTCTACACTATAAATCAGGAAGTTTCGTTGATTATTATAAAAAGTTCAGAACCTTTTCTTTAATTTGTTTAGCGGAGTCTGTTAAAAAGATTGATGAATTAGGATCACTGCTACTCATCTTTGTTTTTGCCCCTTGAAGAGCAGGAAAAAATGTTGAATGCAATAAGGATGGCTTTAGATAATTTAAACGAGGAGCTACATCACGTGTCATTCGAAAGTAAGGATCCTAAATTAACCATTAAAGATGCTTAGTCAAACTTAACAACTTAGAAAATTAAAATTTAGCATATTGTAATTTAAACTTCATTATAAAAAAAAAGAATTTTAAAATCATTTCAAACTATGTTAAGATATTATTAAAAGCATAATGAAAGATTGTTTTAAATTACTAATTAAAAAAAAAATTAACAAATTTAGCAGAAATTATGTTAAAGTATTGAAATTTTCAAATTTTGTTTCAAAACAAACGTGAAAAGTTTTTTGATTGTGAGAGATTATTTACTGAGAAACAAAAGTATATAAAATAAAAATTTTCAGTTATAACTGAAGAAAAAAGATTTTAAGTTATCTTCTTTAATTATACATGTAAACATACTTAAACAACATAATTTATGGTACCTGATCTATTGCACAAGGAATTAAGCAAGGTATGTTGGTTTTTCCACCAAAAATTTGTGGAAAAGTGCTTGAAAAACTGGGGGCTGCTTGAATGGCAGGAAAAGAAATCTTTCCTGTAAAAAATGAATACCAAGCTAGTGAAAATAATTCATTCTTGGACTAACCTACTTTTATTTAAATTCATTTAATTAGTAATATTAAATTACCATTCAAAAACAATAATTGTAAAAAAAAATTATGATAAATATCATAAGTTACTATTAAATAACATTAAAAAAAGAAGTGGTTTAAAATTCTGCTTTGACTTTGTTGCCAAGTGATTTATATGTAATTGTCAATCTCCAGAATTACTCAATTCATAGGAGAACCTTATCAAGTCAGTCAATCTTTAAGGTTGACTGTCTCAATCACTGCTTCAGTGTATTGACTGAAAAAATTAAACTAACATCTATTATATGGAATGAAACCAAAACCTAATCAAAATTGAAAACTAAAACTTCATTTAAACTAAAACATTTCTTAAACACAAAATCAAAATTATGAAATCAAAAATCAAATCAAATCAAAACTAAAATAAATACAAAATAATGTTGCTGGTGAAATACTGTTATTAATGAAATATTGATGCTGTATCTCAAACAATAATATTGCATGTCAAATACTGTTACTGGTCAGATGTAAATGGTACTGGTCAAATACTTATCAAAATTAAAACTATTTACTGAATAATTTGTTTAATATATGTAAAAGTAATTTTTCTTAAGCAAAATATCAGTTTTGAGTCCTGAAGAAGTATTTTTCAGGACTCAAAACTGATATTTTATTAAAAAAATTTTAGTTGCAAATTCTGTTTTAAAATATTATTTCTTAACTTTGATTTTCAAACAACCTGCAGAAAAAGTAAAATGAAAAATTGTCAGCCATTTTCTAAGAAAATTGAAACTTTCAGCCAATTTTCACAAATGAGCTATAGCATACACAGTCATTTTGCAAATATGATTTGTTTTTTAGAAATTGTGGATTCTCATTTTTTTTTTTTACACTTGATACAAAAAAAGAACTTACCAATTTTGTCACTATCACCAAAACCAAAAATCCCTTTAACTTGGTTAAAAGTAACACACTTTTCAATGCGTAGAATTGTACGATAAAACTCTGGTGATTGCCTAAATATTTAAATCTTATTGAAGCTCATGATTGCTCTGAGCAGAATCTGGTTAAATTATATTCATTACTGCTCTCATATATAGAAACAAACCTTTACATGTAGCAAATATCTTCAAATATAGCACATAATTAACACAAGAAAAAATGTTTTTATTTGAACAAAGGTTGTAAAGACAGTGCAATATTTATCTACATTTCCTTTGAAACTAATTTAGATTCATTGAAATGAGCTTTTACCTACATTTGTTGAACAAATAAAAGTGTTAAATCTATTATCAGACAAGTTAAATTTATTATCAGACAAGTTAAATTTATTATCAGACAAGAAAAAAGTTGTTGAAAAAATATTACCCTAAATAATCCATATTAGAAAAAATGAAAGTCTTCTCTTTATCAAAGCCACATGCTATAATATCTTTGGCATTTTCATAAGATAGCCGATTTGCTTCCTCTAAAGTCAGTTCTTCTTTCCACAAAAATTTTTCATCATCTGTCAATTGAATTACTAAAGGAACATTGAATGCATCCTGGATATACCTGAAACATATCATTTAAAAAATTTTTAAACTTAAAACTAAAACATGTCTAACCAAACATGTGCACATTGATTCAATAAATACAATCAACAATAAAATAAAACCAACTTAGTTAAAAGTAATAAAATAAAACCAACTTAGTTAAAATAAAAAATGAGTGCGAAACAAAACCAACTTGGTAAAAATGAAAGGTATAAGATGTCCAAGATGCATGGCTTCAGAAGAAGGACCACGACCAGTATACAAAAAAAAAGGTTCTTGCTTTTCTGCCTTTGAAAGGATAAAGTCTAAGTCCCTGAAAGAAAATAATATCTTTTATATAACATTCAAGTATTTTCCTTGTAAAGAAATTACACAACAACAAGTTAACATTACTACAGAAAGAAAAATTATAGGACTTTTAACTAAAAAACAATAATTTGCCTTTGAGAGAAGAAAATTCCTCGTCGAAGAAAACGATGAGCCTTCTCTCCAGTTAGATTTTCTATTTTTTGTATCTGTTCTTGGGTCACAGGTTGGCTACCAAATTGCTCTAAAGTTGTATACAAAATTAAAATATATTGCTGTCATCAGAGATGCAGTCCTCAAAAGACCCTAAACTATTTTTTTCAGGCCTTAGCCTAAAGGTTATCAGTTTTGTCTTTAATCTTGTAGCATTAGCCATAGCCATGAGTGTTAAATATTAGGACCTGTCTTTGACCTTAGAGGTCAAGTATTCTTAAATCAACTTACATGGATATTGTTATGGTTTCTGTTATTGATGACAAGACAGGGATTATTCAGGTAAATGAATGAATTGTATATCTGTTGCGTATAAAAAAATATGGCATATAACAAATGTCTTTTACTGAAGAAAATGTAACCCTACATAATTCTCATCAAGATTGCTATGCAAGATACTTTCTCATGATCAATGTTCCTAAACTTTTGCAGAATACATCAACCATAAAAGAAAAATCCATCTATGTATGGATAGGTGTATTCAGTGAGGTATAGAGTGCTGCATTTACCAAGAATGTTTTTATGGCACAGGAGAGGTTAGCTGTAAATTCATATTGTCCATAGCAAAGGTGACTTCTTTGAAATCAGCTAGCATACCAGGATTGGAGTTGTTTATAGATACCCTTGGTTTAAAACTTGAGGAGAAACAAAAGTAAACTGAACTAAAAAATATAAAGCTTTAGTGACAGCTTTAATGTTGTGGTGCATTGAATGCCAAATTAGAAAATCAAACCCCTTTGTTTACAAAATGAAATAACCAGTTTTAAATGATGTTTATATGGTAACTTCAAGTGTTCATCAATTATTTGGATGTATAACAATTTGCTAAGGAACAAACTTATGTTATCTTGGAACATGTAATTCAAATGTTTAAACAGTGCAAGTTTATAGTTCTTTACTATCTTTGTCAAAAAGTTTTTCAAATTGTATTATTTTGATCTGATTAGACTTGGTTTAGTAATATTCTTAACCCCAGCCCTAACTTTGACAACTTTAATAAAACAATTTAAAAAAACAAAATCTTAACCTCTGTAATACACATTTCAATTTTGATGAAAACAGTAACATTGAATTTGCTAAAGAACTAACTTGAGAAATGCTAGTCAAACTGATCATATCATATTAATAATTTAAAAAAGATATTGTTAATTTTAATGTATTTTTCAGCTATATAATTTAAAAGCGGTGTGAACAACCTTCTTTTAAACCTTCTTTTGAAGTGATGAGTCTGATAGAACTAAGTATTATATCTGGGAACAATTATGATGATGATGATGATGATGATGATGATGATGATGATGATGATGATGATGATGATGATAATAAAAATAATAATAATAATAATAATAATAATAATAATAAAAATAATAAAAATAATAATAATAAAAATAAAAATAATAATAATAATAATAATAATAATAATAATAATAATAATAATAATAATAATAATAATAATAATAATAATAATAATAATAATAATAATAATAACAATAATAACAATAATAACAATAATAGTAATAACAACAGCAACAACAACAAAAACAACAACAACAACAATAATTATAATAAACACATTAGTCAAAGGTTTGGCTAGTGGGACACATCTTTGATGTTTTTAAGACAAAAGATTTATGAAATTTTAAATTTAAGAGCTCGTAAACTCCTTAGAACTGGGTTTGTTCTTGACCTTGTTGTACTAGCCTTGGCCTTGAGTGATGCTTTGCAATTGAACATAATTGTTAACAAAGTTATGAGATAACATATCTGCCAAAGAAAATTATACATACACCTTTAATGTAAAGTTGTATAACAAAATAAAAAAAATACTTAAACTTTCACCATTGATAAATTAAAATTATATTTCAGATCACATTTTTATATTTCATAACATTCTATAATTAAAACAGATTTTACAAATTAGAAAAATAGTATAGTTTATGTAAATGTATATTAAACATACATATAAACAATATGTAAATTTTAGAAATATATATTTATCAAAAAATGTTTATTGTTATACATATTTTAAAAGATGTAAATAATAGTTGAAAAAAAATTATGTATCTTTCTAAATTCAGAAAACTAATAAACCTTAGAGAAAAATATTCTTTGACTTAAGCATAGGTTTCAGTATCAGAGTCAATGAAAATTTATTTGTCAATAACTTTCCAAATATATTTTAGTTGATTGCTCAGCAAGAAGTGCAATATTTCAAAAAATTTATTGGTTCTAGAATTTCAAACTTAACTGTTGCATCTAGCATAACTGCTACAACATTCAATATTTAACTTCCTTTAACAAAATATTTAAAATTGAAACACTTACTAATAAGCTTTTCATAGTCTATGCCCTTGTTGTCTTTTGCTTCAACATGCTCAATATTTACTATTTGTATATTCCCATCATCTGTTAAATTTTCATTAGTGTTCAGATCTTGAGAAGACATTTTTCTATTAATTTTCTTCTTGGTTGTTTCAAATATTAAGATTTTATGTGAAGTATTTCTACAAAATAAAAAGAAATACATAAAATACTTTATCAAAATAATTTTTTTCATCTTTAAAATATAAAATAACTTAACAGTAACAAAAAATTAAATAGTAATTTTTGTATAATGAATATAGAATAAACTAAATAGTTAATGAGATTCTAAAATATAAAAAAAAAATTTGTAAAGAATTAAGTTATGAAAATTAATCAGTACTTAACTAATGATCTCTTTTTAATAATTTTCTTTTAATGATTTATTTAGTAATTTACCATAATACTGACTTATACTTAAGAATGACAAATTGGTTGTACTTTCTTTATATAAGGGGATAAATTAAATTACTCTTAACTGTATGTAATTTTACATTTGAGGCTGTCAGCTAAATCTTACTTAAATCTAATTGTGCTGTTATAAAAATTTACCAGCTCAAGTCTACCAAGTTCTGTACTGGTAAAAAGGAGTTGTTTTCTATTTTATTGGAGATGAAAAAAGAAAACAACATCTATGATAAAACCAGAATAGCCAATGAGAATTAAGGAAATTAAGTTGTTAATTCTAATCTCTACCATTAGAAGGGGATTTAAAAAACTCATTCTGGAAGTTATGAACTGAATTATTTATGAACTACTTTTGGCTATTTTCACTCATTAAGCATAACTTTTTTTCTTTCGATTACCATGAATGTTAGTTTAAGGTACTTTGTTATAAGTACTTGAGGCGAATATGGGGCGCCGAACGAGAACACCAACCAATTCTTTATTATATTGTTTATTAGATAAATTATTAGATAATTATTTATATGTTATCAATCATTTTAAAAACTTTACCTGATAATAAAATATGTAGCACTCTTTAGCATCTAAACCATCAGCTGGTAAAATATTTAGAAACAGGTAACACTGAGTAATGTTTAATAATGGATTTACGATGTCATTAACATAAGAACTATTGGACGGAAACGGACTGGACTTAAGAGTAAAAATCGCTTATGAAAAGCAACCATGCTACATGGTTTTTTGAGTTTTGCAAATGCTATTATTTTTTTAAACGATTTTTTGTTTTACTACATATGGGACCAAAGTTGTTGTAAGTCAATTACCACTAAACTTGTGTTGCCTGATGTAATATTAAAATTTCTGCGAACTGCGCTGTTTTAAGATCAAAGCAGTCATTTTTTCGTATTATTTAAAGACTTACTATTTGTTACATATTTCGTACATTATATAAATAGGAATTTCAAGTTGGTAGATCTTTCAAAACATGATTTTAGTAAAAATTATTAGTAACAAAAATAGAGAAAAACAGTAACTTTGATTTTTTTTTAAAAAAAAAACACTAACAAAATTGTAAAATAATTAAGAAAAAATATAAGGTATATTATTGTTTCAAAAATAAAGATAGCAATATTTCTACGGAAATTTCAAAGTTTAATAGCTTATTTATTAGAAAAATTTTTTTTGCAAATTTTTCAGACAATTAGTTATTAATAACTAATTGTCTGAAAATAACTAATAACTTATTAAGTAAGTTAAACAACAAAGTTGAATTAAAACTAGTAAGTTAAAAGCAAAAATATGGTAAAAAATTAAAAATAAGTTCAATCACAGGATTTTCATTTTGCACCATTCTTAGGGATTACAAATGACTACAATGGTTGAAAATTGCATTTAAACTTTTTTTCAGCCCCTCTTTACTCTACCCGGCCACAGCTCTGGTAACAAATCTCCACCTTGATTCCATTGTTTAAAATCCGATTGCTGTAAATTGTGCTTTCTGCTTTTTAAGTTGAGCAATTTTGTATCATTTGGTTATTAACAAAGATCAAACTATCGAGTTTAGGTTTTCAATTTTTTGTATATCAATTTGGCGACGTTTCTTGAATTAAACGATGTTGAAGTTCTGTAAGCTTCGAATAAAAAATTAATTAAAAGATGTTGAAAGCCGTAAAAAGTTGCAACTTTAATTTTAATCGACTTTGAAAACCTTTAAAAGTTTTTAAAACTTAATTAAAATAATGTTGAGAGTCGCAAAAAGTTGTAAATCAAATTTTTACGATTACAAAAATCGTATAAATTTGTTTAGATTATATTTAACGAATTTGAAAACCTTTTGACTTTGTGTATGTTATTTGACACGACAAATAAATATGTTAAAAATATGTTAAATAAATTCAAATATATATGTTAAAAAGCCATCGCTAGCTGGTTTGGCAATATTTCCTGAAAGAGTACAGAGAAGATAAGACCTATGGCGTGTGAAATATATTCAAGAAGGACTTAAAGATGACTTCTGGGTCAACATCGACCCTGAATGATCACCTGCGGTCCAACCATAATGAGTACATCAAAATGTGTCAAAAGGTATGAATCAAAAGGCATGAAATGAGTAAAAAGCTGACAACGAGGACAAAGTTGAAAAGGCAGAAGATGAACTGGAAGCAGTTGGCGCTAGTAACTAAGTTAAACAATCCATGTTACGATGCGATGTAATGAAGTTATACAACTTCATGTCAAATTTACATGATTTTTTATAGATGTAAACAATGGCATCCGAAGGCTAAAAGTGATGCCTGCATGGCTCGCTTTTCTTGCAGGACTTGGACGGGAGTATTATTACCTGCCAGTCTCAAGTGCCTCAAGTGAGCGGTCCTTCAATAAAGCCGGACAGTTAGTTCACGATTAGGGATACAACTTTTTTCATCAACGAAAACTTCGATCTATTAAACTCCCTTGTACCAGTTTGGGATTACTTCTCCATGGAATAGCAAATGTCAGCTAGACCTGACCCAGACCTCGATCAATATGGTGATGATGATACCGCTACCCCAAAAACGAAACGGAGATCAATCCTGAGAATTGTCGATCTGGAAAGGTGAAACAGACATCATTTAAGCTCCCTAGGGTCATGAACTAGCACAACTAAAAAGAGAATGGAAGGCTGGAAGCGGATGACTAAATATCACTTACTAGGGTATAGTGCTGGGATTATATTAGATTAGGTAATAGATAATATGCAAGTAGTTTTTTTCACGTGTTTAAGGAATTAAATTTTTTAATTCTGGAATGATTTTTAAACAAATGCAAGGGCCTTAGCATACTTTTTGTATATTCTGTATTTCTGTAATGTTACTATAGTTTATGCTTTAACTTTTATCATTTAGAAATTTGAAAAGATATAGAACTTAGAAGAGGAGAGATTAATTTGAAAAGATATAGAACTTAGAAGAGGAGAGTGTAATTCGAAAAGATCGCTTATAGAACTTCAAACTGAACTTGAACTTGAATTCATTGAACTTAAAATCTGAAAGAAGTCAAGCGACGTTCGTTTGTTTTCTTTTCGTACATATTCGTTTCGTTTTCACGATTTCGAAAACAGTTAGATTTTTGGAAACGAATTTGAACGCTGTTAGAAACTTTAAACAATTTTGAAACACGTCATTTTCGGATTTATACAACTTTTTAAAAACGTTTTTACGATTTTGAAAACGTTTTTACGATTTTGAAAAACGTTTTTACGATTTTGAAAGGTTTTAAAAGTAGTATTAATTCAAATATATTTGAATTAATACTACTTTTAAAACCTTTAAAATAAATTTTACAAAACTTTTAACGATTATGAAACACGTTCATACAGAAAATTTTTAGCGACGTCGAAGCTTCGTCTTCGAAAATTTTTATCTCTAGTTATTAAACGAAAGTTAAAAATATTCATATTAATGATTTACATAGAAAAGTCTTCGTATATTTTAAAGTTTGTTGGTCAAATAATAAAAGTTAGCATTAAACCCAGAGGTTTGTGTCGTTATAAATTTTTAATTCAGATGGATTTTATCGTTAGTTTTTTATTATTTATTATATGTTTAAATGACTTCAAGATAAATTCTTCTAAATAAAGCTTCAAAAAATGTCATCAAAATGTTACTTTTTATAGTTTTTATTTCCTTTGTTATTCAAAAAACAAAAAAGAGTATTGATGTTTAATTTATTTACTATTTGACATATATGGTGAGTTCCATCTAAAAAGTAGCTTATATTTACTACAATTTGATTTTAAAAAGTTTGCAATGCTGTTGGTACGACTTCCACTATTGAGATGCTAAAAGAGGAAAAACTTCAAAAAAATTTATAGTTCATAAACAAGAAAAGAAAAATGTCTTACCTATAGGTTTGACTTGTCAATTCTCCGTGCAAGAACTAGATTCTTTGAATCACTTTTGCATTTCGTAAGGTTTCTCCCATTTTAAACGTTGCAAGAAAGTTATTAATTTTCTTTTAAAAGTTAAAATTACTTGATATTTTAGTATTACTTTTTAAACAAATGATAACTTATCCTTTAAATAATTTATATTTAAAGAAATTATTTAGAAAAAAATTTAAAAACTCAAATGTATTTTAAAAGTAATTAATATTTACTAAAATTAATAACTCATTTTCTCCCAACGTTTGAAATGGGAGATGGAACAAAGTAATTCTAACCTGACGATTTGTCATTTAAAGTTCCGATTAGGAAGTAGCAGGGTCTTGAACATAAATTTTTTTGGACAGAAAATAAAAAACATACAGTAGTTATTTAAAGTAGAATTTATTTTTTATTTAAAGTTGTAATTTAAAGTAGGGTCTTCAGGTGGACAATCTGAACGCTGAATTTGGAAACACCAACGACAGCAATAAATTTAGAAGACTTTTTGCGGATCTGGAAACATCCAAATGCATTACAGTGTTAAACAAAAATTTAATTATATTGTTAAAAGTTACTTTAGATAGGTCTTTGATTACAAAATGAGGGAGGTTGCAGCACGCGCTTCTTATGCAGCGAAACTTTATGTGGAATATATAAAATACATAAAATTCAAATCCCCGTTATTTCACATACAGTATTGTCTATTGTGCAACTCTCTAAAGACACTGCCAAAGCAAGAAACAAACATTTTTGATTATTTAGGCAAAACTTCTACTGAAAGTTTACAAGAGATGAGTATAAGGCTCAAAATCTGTGAATTTTGCTATAATATTTATAAAACCGAATCAAATACGCAAAAAAATTATTATAAAAGCTTTATTAAAACATGGCAAACGAACTGTTTACTTAACCTATTAAATTACAGTTTAACTAAATGTCTTTAGAGCAGATAAACATCACATTAACCAAAACTTAGACCAATTAAACCTAATTTAGACCACTTTGGATCTAACTTGGACCCCCACATTTTAACTGGTCATAACTTGGTGATCACAACTAATTTACCGTAAAACGAATTATCTTATGTATTTAGAATTCATAAAAAAAATCAGCACAATGCCTAAAACCATATATATAATTACATAAATCATATAATTACATAAATCATATATTTAGTTACATAAATCATATATATAATTACATAAATGTTTCAAATTTTCAAATCTAACGTGGAAGTTCTTTAAAAAATTCCTTACACAACCTTTTCAAGAAAAAGTTAAAATGTTTTAAATTTACTATTAATTTTGACATAAATTTTTCAAAATAGTTTCCTTAAAGAAACTTTGCCAAGATAATTGCCACAAAGAAACTTTCGAAAATTCTAAACAACTTTCTTAGGATCGTTTATCGCATGGAATAAACATCATCCATCTTTCGTTAACAATAAACACAAAATAATCTTATTATTGTTGCTACTTTGTTTTCTTATCTAATCATTTTACTTTTTTATTTTCTTTCATTTTGTTCCTAATCCTTCATCTGAAATCATTATGAAAAAATTTTTTATATTTTTGGATGATTGTTTTAAGCCTTCAGAGCGATGTACTGTCTGCAACAAGCAGTTATCAGCTGTTTTACAAAACGAGATGTAATGAGTTGTTGAAAAGAAATATCAACGTTTTATTTAACAAGCCAGTGTTACTAATTTTAAAAAGCAACAGACAACAAAACTCAGTTGCTCTTTGCCACTGATTGAACGAAAAGATGGGCTCAAAAAAGAAGCCTTTGAAGTCGATTATATGTCTTTTGTTACAGCCAACTGGAGTTATTGTGCAGAGGATGATATTCTGGGGTGGAAATAGTCATATCTCTGAGAAACTTCAGTTTTTTATAAACCTTATCTGGACTAGTAGAATATTGTCATAACAATAGACTCATTTAACTCCATTTCTTCTTTCATTTCTACCAATAGTTTTCTTACTATTCAAATGACAAGTATTATTTAAAGCTCTTTAATTTAGTAATTGTTTTATTTTGTAAAAACTGAACATTAGCATTTGGTTTTTCCTTTAATAAGTCATATAAAAATGAATCTGAAAATGAAACGCAAAGCTGATTAAAAACCGATCTTTGCTATATACAAAATAAACTTTAGCAAAAACACGAAAGTTAGCTTAACAATCTTTTGATATAACATAATATTGAAATACATAAGAAAACTATAATAGAACTTAATAAACAAATAACTACTAAAAGTAAAACTAAAAAAAGATTAAAAATGAAAAAGAATTTTTTTTTTTTCTAATGGCAATAAATATTTCTCAGCCTACATCAAATAACAATGTAACTTTTATCTAAGAAATTATCAATAAATTATTATTCTACTTGTAAACCTTAAAGATAGTACTTCAGTTTATATATTTTTATTCAAGTTTTTGTATTACCAACTTCATTCTAATGATAGATAATACAAAGTGAGCTAAAATTGCAGACAAAAACTTTTACTTTACACAATAAAAAGTTTGATTATTGTTTTACATGGTCTTTAAATGGTCTTTGAATTATGACAAAAAAAAAAAAAATTATTTTTAATTTCAATTTAGAGTACTTTGCGTTGGCCAAAAAATAAAATAAGAACCAATTTTCTTTATTTCGAAAGACAATCTTTCACAAACTGAATTAAAACAAATAAAAAGAGGACCTATATGAGCACTTGTACCCACCGAATTTGTTTTTGAACACTAGAATCAATAATTTTTGAAAGCAATATAAGGGGAAATTATAAATGGTGTATGATTAACCTTTCTCCAACTATATTGGTTTTTAGGTTTCTAAAGGAAAACTAAAACCAACACATGATAGTTATACAAAATTTTAGAAGTAGAAAATTTTTGTATTTCTAAAAAACACGCCAACAACGACGGCAATATATTTAAACCAGCTTCCTTTATACAACAGCGCAATACAGCCAAATCTTGAGATTATTTTTCTGCCAATTTGGCTCTTGTTTCAGTTTTCAACCAAGTATTTGATCAAAAGAGATAATTTAAAAATAAAATTAAATTTTAATTATTTTTTATATGTTTTTACACAGTTTAAAGAATTCTTTTAGTTATTAATACTTGAAAAAAATTTTTTTTTTGCATATATATTTTTATAATGTGTTTTTAAAAATACTTTTTCAAAAAAGAGTTCAAATACTCTACCTTGCTTTTGCTGACGACATTTTTTGCTATTTCCTACCTGGTTTCAGTTTAACAGAGTGCGTATCTTATTAATGTAAGTTAAGTTGCATATATCCTTCGGATCTGTCGAAGTAGTCGTCGCACTTCACTTCTATCACTAGAAAGGTAATTTGGTCTGTAAGGTTTTTGTTGAAGAAGTAAGCTAATTTAAATTAAATCTAAGGAAAACTTTTATCATTAGGTCTTTAACTAAAATTTTAACTATTGTTTTAATTTTATGATATTAATCTTCTTATCATTAAATATTATGCTACATTACCAAATTGTAGCATAATATTTAATTGTATAGGGTGTATTCAATTATAGTTACTAAAGTGATGCTGTATATTTAGTTTAAGTTTTTTTTTGCCTTTGATCTAAAATAATTATTAAATCTATTAAACTATTTTTAGCTTAAAGGCAAACGGATCTTTCAAGTTACTCCTGTTCATGCTGAACTGTACATGTTGTCATTGTTTAAAGGTATGCTATAATAAGTTTACTTTTATGTTAATATTTCTTTTTATATAAATAAAAGTTTAGTATTAGATGTATTATTTGTTTATGAAAAGTTGTATGCAATTAACACTACAATGAGGCATGTTTTTGTTAAAGAAATGTCAGTGATAGTTTCTTGTAGAATAGAAAGGAAAGGTTCAAAATAGAAGTATATTAGACAGCACTAGTTGTATTAATTTCACATTAACAGCCAGTCTTATAAATCATTTCTTTTTCTTTTCTTTACCACTTAGGCCAGTTTGGCTCTTAAGAAAAAATACAAGAAACAATGTTTTGATAATCTCATAATACTTGATATTCAATCTGAAAAAATTTTAAAAGATCTTTTTAACTCTGTTTAATACTTTTTTCAACACATTTAAAAAGCAACATAATTTTTAAAGGTCTGTTTTTTATGCCTTTGTTATATTATAATATCTGCTTTACAATTCACATTCTAAACTAGGGAAATAATTGTTTTTTATTTTGGCATTTGATGAAGATTTTTCCATTACTATTATTATATTAAAAGACGTCCAAACTGATTTAGAATCAGTGTTTAAAACTATGTTTTAGCGCACATACCATGATACTAGATTAATTGTCAGAGATCATGTGGGCACAGTTTTTTAAAAAGTGTTCTTTTGTTTTTTGAATCAAGTTGCAAATGATCATGTAGTTTAATAACAGGAAAAAACAAAAATATATATATATTAAAAAATATATAAAAATATAGGAAAGTTCTGTTACTCTAGAAAAAACTCTAAATTAATCTAAAGAAGTAGTGGAAAAATATAAAAATTAAAATTACTCTTTCTTTTCCAACAGTTGCTTGATAAAAACAATTTTAATAGATGTCAATTAAACCATATTTAATTCATAACCATATTTAGTTCATAACCATATTTATTTATAGTTAGTTAAATGTTAAAAATTTACAAAGCAGCAAATATAGTGTTCAATGTTAACAAGTTTTTTTTTACTTTTAGAATTAAATTCGTTTAAAAAAATAACAAGTGTTAGCATTTTTGTATGATTTTATTTTTTTTAATATTAATTTAGGGTGATCTATCTCAAATTCAAATTACCATTTTTTTTTTTAAACTCATACTTTTAAAAAAATTACTTTCTTTTAAAGTATAGTTTCAAATAAAAATTTTCTCCCTTTTTGTAGAGATACAAAGTTTACTTTAGCCATACTAGTGTTTTTTGTTTTTGTTTTGTTTTTGTATAAGCTGTCAAAGACACTTTGTTTGGACATAAAGTTGTTTGAAACAATTGTACACTAATTCTGGAATGCAAAAACAAACTTGCTGTGAATTTGAAAAATGTCACTAACATTTAAAATAACTGTACAAGAAATAAAAAGCTTAAAAAGTTTTACTTTATTCAATGTGCAATTTTTATTATATGCTGATTAAGACTAAAGATTCTAAATTTTCTCCTGGTGCTCTTCTGTTTACAAAATCCTTTGATTCAATTAGTAAAAAAGTTTTGGATTAGCCTGTCTTAATTCAGAATTTTTACAGTTGTATTCATAGAAAAGTGAGATTCAGTGAAAGTCTGAAGAAGGTCTAGTTTTAATATACTAATAAAAACAGCACTAAATATGTGAAGGTTCTATTTTGCAGCAGCACAACTTCATTATCCTACAGACAGCAACCAGTTTTTCACTGTTATCCCTGACACTTTTTCTTAGATTTTACATTCATGTTGAGTGTTTACTGGTGTTGTTAGCAATTGATTACAATGAACCAACTCTGAGTGTTGGGAGTTGATTTCAGTTACTATACTTTCTGTATGATAGTTTACTGGTTTCCTTTCTAATTCTTGCAAAGAAAGTATCTCTTTGGGGAAAACCCAATCTTCTTTAGAGATTTTGTATTGTGAGGCATTAATAACTTTTCATTTTAGTGAACCTCACTTTTAAAAATATACTATTAACTATTGTTATGTAAGCCAGGATCAGGGAGGAAGCCTTCTGCTGTCACACATGCTAGTAAGATTGACAGGAACTCCATAAGGTCAATAAGAAGGATGGTAAATGACTCCAATTTATCTATAGCAATTATAAGGGTTATCCAAAAGTAAATTGGTACCAAATCATTAGCCCTAGTAATAGTTTCTTTTTACTGGTTGTCAATTGATTCTCAGACTGGAATATTTCAAAAAAGGATTGTTATCACCTTTCCTGAACCACAATATGTTCACTTTGTTCAAGATGGTGCTCCCTGTCACATGTCAAAGACTGTGCAAACCTGGCTGTGACCATGAATATTTGGCCAAAACACATCTGGCCTCTTCTTCACCTTATTTGAACTTTCTCAATTTCTCAGTGTGGGTATAATTATTGAAGCTCAGGTCTGTGACCATCAGTATGCTATCATCAGCACCTATTGCTATTTTTTAAGACCTAATTAGTACAATAAATTCAGAGCTTTTTTTTTTCAGAGAAGTTTTTTTTAACATTTCATAATCTTAGAATTTTGAAATGTTTTAAAAGCTAAAATTAAATTTAAAAAGCTGTTACAAAATATCACAGTTAGTACTTTTTGCTGCAGGATTAAAATCTGATGTCCAGAATATTCAAATTATTTGAAAGTTTTTATTACAGGTCATTAGAAGCATGTTAAAAAAAAAAAAAGATGATTTAAAAGTTTCCACAAACTCTCTAAAGTTTTTTGAAAGTAGTGAGATGTCCTTCAAAATTCAACCTTTTTGGTTTCTGTGAGAATCTTTAGTTTGATCAAAAAATTAAAATTAAAAATTTTCGGTGACCTTTTAAATAAATCTAATTGACAGAAAGTGGTATATAAAAAATGGTAAATTTATTTTTAAGGGTAATTATTTTTTATGTGAAAACTGATATGGAAGTAAGTTTATGCAGAATGTACTTAAACTTTTCTTTAGATACAAGTTTATATTCATTGCAAGAAACAGCAAAAATTTCGTCATCCACTCGGAAAAGAATTTTGGAACAAAGAAGCCAATATAAATATTGGCAACATTGTGCTTGCATGATTTCCATTTTAAAATCAAAAACTATACACCCCCAGAGACAAAATTTGTTTCCAAAAAAGCTTCAATTTTGCAATCGTGCTAAATGCAGTAAGCATATAGTTACCTATATACATAATTTGTTAGTGGGAAATAGCACATTGTTAAATTGTAATAAGTATACTACATCATGGCTATGGTTAATGTCAACAGAAAGGTCACCGACCAGTTTTATAGATACAAGATGCCAAAACTTGTAGCAAAAGTTGAAGGTAAAGGGAATGGAATAAAAACTGTTATTGTTAATATGGCTGATGTTGCTAAAGCATTAGATCGCCCACCAGCATACCCAACAAAGTTTTTTGGGTGTGAACTTGGTGCACAGACACAGATTGATAAGAAAAATGATCGCTACATTGTGAATGGATCTCACAGTGGTGAAAAACTTCAAGAAATATTGGATATTTTTATTGAGAAGTTTGTGCTTTGTGATGAGTGTGATAATCCTGAGACAACATTTGTAAGTAAAAGTTTTTGATGAAGTTTTAATAAGTGTTATACTTGATGAAAGTTTATGCTATAACTAATTAATAACTTATTTGTAAAGGTTATTTTCAGTTTTTGGAAGCTACTAAAAAAATTTGAATTAAAGGAAAAATATTAACCATGATAGTTATATTTTTAGTCAGTTCAACCAAAAAAGGAGAAGATTACTTCAACTTGTTCTGCCTGTGGTCACAGTAGTGTGATCGATATGCAACATCGTATAGCTACATTTATTCTCAAGAACCCTCCTTCAGTTGATGATTCTGCAACACCCCAGAAATTGTAAGTCTTTAACAAGTAGACTTAAATTTCTGATGTAAATATAATTTTACAGATTAAAAAAAAAAAAACTACATTGCTTTACAGGAAAAAAATGCAGAAAGAAAAAGGTCAGCAAGAGAGTGGTGACAGTAGCCCAACTGAAGAATCAGGGTTTAATGGTTGGAGTGATGAACCTCATCAAGAAAAATCTGTTAATGAAGATTGGGGAGATGATACAAGTGAAGAAGCTGTTAAGCAGCGAATGCTTACATTAGGAGAAGGAATTAAAGGACTCACATACAATAATGACTTAGATAAATCTGTGCAAGAAAGATTTGATATCTTTTTTACTTATGTCAAGGTTTGTGAAACCCAATCAGTGGAAATAATAATTTTTTAAACATTAAATTTTGTCCCAAATTTGTTAATATGCTAAATAGCTACTATTAATTTGTGTGCTTTTAGAACAAACTAGCTGAAGGGGCAGACAGTCTACCTGATAAAGAAATTCTAGCAGAGGCTGAGCGATTAGATCTTAAAGACCGGGCAGTTATAGCTTTAGCAGAGCTGTTGTTTAATGATAAAATTATAAATCAAATTCCAAAATACCGAATTCTTTTCTTACGTTTTATGGCGAACAATCAAAAAGCGCAAAAACATTTCATGGGGGCTTTTGAGATTATTGTTGGACAGTCATATCCTGACTTGCTTATGCCTAAAGTTGCTCATATTTTAAAAGCCTTTTATGACAATGACTTGGTTGAAGAAGAGGTTCTCATTGATTGGGCTTCAAAAGTAAGTCAAAGATTTATTTCAGAATATATGTGAATGTTTTGGAAACCATACTTTTGCAGAAGTTGATTAAATTAAGTTTCCAAAACATAAATATTTATTTTAATTCTTAAAACGTTACATAAAACTATGTGTATTGAGTTAGTATAATCAATAAAGGGTCCTGTCATCTTGTTTGTCTTAAAATAAAATTTACAAGCGTTAACGCGAATTTTCTCAGTATCCAGCTTTATTATATTTCGTGTATAGTTTGATTATGTCTTTTAGATGCTTAATTTAATTTTTTAGATGCTTAACCATTTTTTTTATTACAGGAATAAAAATTGTCAAATAAGTAAATAATTTGTCTTCATACCAACCAGCTAATGATCTGCTTACAACCTTATGTTGCTTTGGTTAAAAGAATAAAAGAATCTAGTTATTTTTTTTGCATTTAGGTTTCGAAAAAATATGTAAACAAAGAGGTTTGCGCTACGATCCATGCCAAAGCTCAACCTTTCATTGATTGGTTGCGAACAGCAGATGAAGAATCAGAAGATGATGACGAAGAAGAAGTTGAGGTAGTCTACACTAATCGTTCAGAAGCTGCTGTACTCAAAGAAGATGTGAAAAAGACTGCACATGTAATACAAAATGAAAACGACGACGATGACCTTGATATTGATGATATATAGTCTTTCAATGAGTTCAACGTTATCAAGTTTGATTGCTTATTGATGTATTGAACTTTCTTTAAGATTGTCTTGATTTTAATGTTATGTGATTAGTTTTCAGTTAAATAGATTGTAAAATGTCTTCCTACACCTTAAGGTACATGGAGGTAAATAAATAATCCATCTATCTTAAGCTTTATTGGCCACTGTATAGAAATATAAAAGATGCTATTTGCCATTCTTTTTTTGCATTATAAAAGATATTTTTTTGCATTATAAAGGATATTCATTTCTTATGTTTGACCAGGATCATATTTGGCATAGAGTCGTTGAAAATCATGAAATAAAGTTCACCTTTTTTTAGAGGTTTTATCGAAACTGTGGCCCGTAGTGGTGAGTATGATATTCGATTTGACAGTCAAATGAGTAGGAAATAACTTTCAAAAAGGTAACAAAAGAAAATATGTAAATAAAGCATCTGTTGTAAGTACAGCAAATTCGTTGAGTTAGTGAAGAGGTTTTCGGAATTATACTTTTTATACCGCTGCGCTATTAGATGTAAACATAAAGTGCTATGAGTATTGGGAAAAGCTTTATGCCGTACGCACAAAATGAAAGATTTTTAAAAAATCCTATTCCTGGCTGACTGGAGTGAAAACTGAAAAATAGGGCTAATTATTTCGGCATTATTTTATTTGGTGGAAAAAATATGTATTTCCCAATCTTTCCAAGATAAAAATACTTTTAAGATATATTTTCTGTGTAAATTTTATCGAGAAAATTTCTATTACCTAAAGCTTAACTTAAAAAATAAAATTATTTTCCTTTAAGGGATTTTACTATAGAAATCAACTAGTGCGCAACAAGTCAGAACGAAAAATTCTCATATATCATAAAACTCGTATTCATCTTAAATTACCTAAGTAATCGGAAGATGTTAGAATGGCAAAGGTCTGCGCACTGTAATGATTTGGTGCAATAAATGCAGTTAACTGCATGTGCGGAATAGATACTTCCGAACCAAGTGTCACCAACAATGCGGTGAGAAACTAGGTTAACCAATGAGGTTCAGTTTTATTTTGGCATTAAATTTAAACTGTGTGCGCGCCAAGGTATGTACGCTGGTTGGACGGGTTAACCAGTTTTGCACTAAAAAGTACAAAAAGTTGTAGTAAAACTCTGGGAAATGGCGTGTTACAGAGGAATTCTTGCACTTTGATGCTGATGTTTATTCCAACGATTCTTAAATTTTCAAGCATTTTTCTTACAAGTTCTTACAGTTATCAGCTTCCCTGTTGCCCACAAAGTTTTATACGTCTTCATTAAATAAAGACCATTTAGCTTATTTATTATCGCTCATTGATGGATTATCTTTTTAAATTAACTGTTGTATTTGAGTCCATAAAAAATACCAGCTTTTAACTTCTCGCTGATTAATATGAATAAGAGGAAATATGATTTTATTACTTGACACCGTGAAAGTCCTGCTCTTCTACTTTTAGTTCAGTCTGCACCGGCCATCTTTTTAATTCAATGATTTTCTCTAACTCTGTTATCCCAGTAGCAAAGGAAACAAATATTTGGTAAAGCCTACTTAGATTTTCACATATAAACCATCTTTAGTGCTACACATGTAACCCAATGATAGTTTATTATACTTGGTATGCTGTTGCATATCTTTAACAACGTCGTATTTTTCTCTAAGAGCTGTGGAATGACTAATGGGTATCGCTGCATAAAGGTTAGTGTTCTGCAGCAGAAAAATCTTTAAGCTTCGTTTAGAGCTATTTTAAAAATGCTTTAAGTTACCAGGGACATACTCTCAATTTTATAAGTACACCACGAATATCTTTACAATAAACAAAATTTGGTTGCTCATCAAAAAAATCGAACAAACATCACGTGTTCTATAAAAGGTACATTTTATTACCTTAGAAAAAAGTTTCTATCTTGAGACGAGAGGTTTCTTGGAATTCAGCTGATTTTTAGATACCTAGTTAAATCTCTTAGATGTTCTTGATTGATTGGTAGAATTAATTGATTGGTTGGTTAGAAGCATACAATTAATTTTTATCACCTTCATCGTTAGTAACTCCGTAACTATAAAATGTCTCCTGTTCTGATGATTTAATAGAAATATCGAGCAATTCCTTGAACACAGAGACTGGAAGGTTATTACTGTGAGGTCGAATTGCTGATAAGAGATTTGGGTAGTTCAAAGACTTTTTTTTCATTTATTCAAGCTCATCGAACAAATTTAACAATCATCAAAATGATTCATAAGTTCCCTCCAAAAGATTGGTATAACAAATCTCATAGCATTTCTGGATTTAAAATTCCTTTAGTTTAGTTATAACTATAGTATACAGCTGTTGCTCATTAATTGCCAAGAAAGGAAGTCGTTGTCAAAAAAACAAACAAAAGTTATTCGACATTGCTGTATGCAAGTGTTCACATGGAAATTGCAAGTGTGAAAAAAAGTATAAAGTGTCAGCTGCTGAGCAGAACTTTGTCAGGATCAACGAATCACTAAACTGATGTTGATTGGCAGTGTGGATAAGGTTACCTCAGCTAAGTTAAAGAAACGTTTTGACCGAAAAATGGCAGAAAATGTAAGGATCAACAGAAAACTTGGCCTGTGTGATCAGAAATATGATTTCGAAGATTTAGAAAACACAGCTTGAGCATTAGCTACTGCTGTGGTGGAGGATTTTGGCGTTGTTTCGCAAACTGAACTAACACACATAATTGATCGCCATAAACTGTGGCGGGAGCGTAAGTAAGGTTCCGAAAAGCTGTAAATGAAGACTACATAACTCTAATTTGTGAACTCATTGGGAAATTTCTTACACGTCTGACATTTCAATCATCATCAGAACGAAGCATAATAAATTGCATTTACAAGTACTATGTTGAAAACAGTATGAATATGAACAAAGTATCAGGAGTGGGCTGTGATGGCGTTGCCAGAAATACTTGTATTACTGGTGGAATTATGACTCAGAGATAAAACTCGGAAAAACCTTTACAGTGGCTGCCAGCTTCATGCAAATGAACTACCATTGTGCTATCTCATGAAACATCTCGATAGTGGAACATCTGAACAAAAACAATTCTCATGACCAATAGGGTCAGCTTTGCCAAACTGTAAGTTTCCGCCCGTGTGCAAGTTTGAAGCCATTAGCTGTGAACTTTCCGAAGTGATAATCCAGAACTTAAGCAACGACCAAAGGTATTTGTATGAAATGTGTTGCAGTGTAAGCAATAGAAATTGCTCTGAAGGTCTTTGTAGATGAAGTCCAGGGAAGATGGCTCACGTCGACTGACACTCACGTTGGCTGACAACAGCAAATTGAATTCTTTGTAATTCCTGAGCAAAGTTTGCAGCTGTTGGCCAAAATAATAAAGCAAGTGTAGCAGCAGAGAACTGATGTTAGAAATTTTTTCATCCCACAGATTAAGTTTGAAGCAGTAGATTTTATTAAACTCATCAGTTAGATTGATGTCGATGTAACAGAACCACCTCTATTGTCACAGAGAATAATTTCAATATACAACTATTCGAGTGGAACAGACAACGTTAGTTTGTCAGCACACTTTAACTCTGTCCAGAGCAATCCTTTGATAGTGTTATTATATCCATGTATAAATATATATATATATATATATATATATATATATATATATATATATATATATATATATATATATATATATATATATACACACACACGATTTTTTTTGTATAAGCAACTCGTTTATAAGCAACTGAACTCGATGTGAAAAAATATTAAGCAACTTCAGTTCTGAACAAATGTTAACATAAGCAGCTCATAAATTGCACATAAAAATCAAAGCACTCAAAAAGTTCCTTTATTTACTGTCAAATACTATTTTTATGTTGGATATAAAACATAGCTTTATGTAGTTTAAAAAGTTGCCGTACACGTTTTTTTGAGAAATGAAAACATTCGATTTCGCGTTCGAATCAATTTTTTTCTCTGCAATCTAATGACTTCTTTTAGATAAACGATTTCAAAAGAAAGTAATCGCAGTAGTGTTGTTGTTGTGTATGTTGTTGACAACGCTGTTAAGATCATGAGTAAGAGAAAGCAGACAAATTTGTTCAACTTTGGTTTTACCAAAAAGATTTGTCATCGTGGTGAGTTGGTAAATGTAGTGCCGAAGGAAAAAGAAGATAATTTGTTTGAATGTATTGTTTGCAAAAAATCACTGAAAACATCACAAGCCCTTTCGATGCACGAGTTTTGGTGTAAAAATAAGTTATCACATACGGATATTGCTCAAACTGACAAAGACCCGAAATCAATGAGCTTGGATTAAATCATTGATGGAAAGAACAAGTACGATAATATTGAAAAAACTGTGAAATCGGTTTTAGAGAAGCTTGTTACAGATGTTGAAGCTAACGAATTACCAAAAATTGCTGACAAACGGAAGAGCTATACGTTAAAAGAAAAGGTTGATGCGCTAAATGACTTAAACGATGGTATGTTAAGTAGGGATGTAGCAAAAAAGTATAACGTTCATAAGAGTATGATTACACGATGGAAATCAAAGGAAAAAGAAATCTACAACAAGTACAACGAAAACAATAAAAACGCGTTATTCAGGAAATGCCGAAGAGGCGACAAACACAAAGCTTTGTTTAACAAGCTTTATGATAAATTCTCCGAAGCAAGAAAAAAGGGGCTAAAAGTTAACTTTGAGTGGTTGTATGTAGTGTTCGGCACAAATTCAAATAGTTTGATCAAATATGCGTCAAATGTTTGAAATGGCCAAATTCAAATCTTCCTATTTTGAATTTAGATCAAATTCAAATCTTTCCAAGATTTGATGTATATTTGAACGTTATTTAACTTATTTCATTTATTAATTTTAGTTATCTGAATCTATAAATTTTATTCATATTGCAGCATTTGTTACTATTTCTCACACATTACAGCTTCTTTTATTCTTTTTAATCCAACCAAGACTTCAAGCACTGGCAAGCTTGAATGGTATCTGCAGAGAGAAGATTTCTTTTGTCAGTAATAAGATTTTTTCCTAATGAGAAGAGCCTTTCTGATGATACAGATGTAGCCGGAATGGCCAGGTAATCTCTGGCCATTCTGGATAGGTTTGGATATTTGTCAGATCGAGATTTCCACCAAAGTAATATGTTGCTATTATTGCCGCCATCTATCTTACTTGTATCATTATAATAGTTTTCAAACTCATTACATGGGTTTGATGAAACACGCGATTTGAACGGGGTATATTTTGAAACGTTTTGAATGCTTGTAGCAGTTGTACCATTGCTTGGGGCATAATTGATTTGATATTCACAATTGACTGTGTCCATAATCTTTGTATACGACTCGCTGTTTGCGCCCTTATCATTTTTGTAATATTCAATACCAAATCTTGGGTCCAGGACAGTGCAGATAGTAAAGCAGTCACTAGTCAAATTATAATATTTTGACATTTTTGCGAGCGCTGCAACTGTAGAGCGGTGTAGATTATCTTCAGGGTTGGTTTTTGTGGTCATCCATTCAGTAATGTGATCCAAAAGAATATTGAAGAGAGGAACCACCAAAGACAATGTGGAATATGAATTACCACTAATGAGCTGGGTAAATTCCTTGAATGGTTCAAGATACAAAACAATTGTTTCAAACCTGTTCCAAACATCTGCTGAAATTGATAGACAACAGTCTGGATTGTTTGCAGTTGAGTCAAAATCGCAAAAATACGCAATGAAACCAACTTTTAATTCCATTGCTCGTTTAAGCATATCAGCTGTTGAGTTCCATCTTGTAGGGACATCAAGTATTGGTTTTAAGGTGCAATTTGATTGCTGGAAACCTTTGAACCTAGAATATGATTGAGGACTGGATCGGATTTTTTTAATTCCTGTTCTAAGTTTTACAAGATCATCTTTCAAAACATCCAAACCTGCTTGCGCGCCCAAATTCAGCACATGAGCAAAACACCGGATATGCTCAAAGGTGGTTTTAATTTCGTACTTGGAATTTAAAATATCCATAAATGAATTATTATTGGAAGCATTATCTAAGGTAATGCCCATTCCTTTGCTTGTAAGACCGAATTCAATCAAAACTGACAAGAATGCATTAGATAAATTTGAACCTGAATGGGAATCAGGCAAGGATTTGAAATCAAGAGTTTTGGCATGTAGGTTCCAGTCTTTGTCAATGTAATGAGCCGTTATGCCCATAAAAGCAATGTTGTTGGGTGATGTCCAGCAGTCAGTGGTGAATGAAACCTTTGAGTCAAGATTCAAAAAAAGGGTCTTTAGCAATTGTTTTTTGGTGTTGTAAGTGTCCATTATCTGACTTTTTAATTGGCGCGCACTCATGATTGACAAATTTGGTTTCAGTAGAGTGAGTAGTTTACGAAAGTGGCTGGACTCTACCTCATTAAATGATTGATCATTCTTGACAATCCAGCTAACTAAGTATTCATTGAATAGATCTGGAGAATAAACGATTGGTGTCATTATCATGTCATCTAAACGTCGTTGCTTTGGTTCTCTGTCCCCAAGTAATTTGCTTTTGTGTTGAGAATTTAAATGGTTCATTAGATTTGTTGTCCCACCTTTATTGTAAGCATACTTGTTCTTGTGCTTTGGACAATGCTGGCATATGGCCTTGGTTTTGTCATGCTCATCAACTGTGAAATGATCCCATACAATTGGTTGTGAACGTTTGGTGGTTTTTGTAACAGAAAAAGATTCGGGTTCTGGATTATCCGACATAATTAGGAATGTAATATATATTTCTGAAATAGATACATTTCAAGGTTGTTTACAAATAGTAAATATACTAATATTAAGTAAACACCTAATGAAAATGATTAAAATAATAATGGTTTAAATAATAAAAATAATATTAATAATAATGATAACAATAATAATAATTATATATAAGTCACTTGTCTTTATAAATACAATAGCTACATAAACAAAGTTAGACAGTTACAAACAGTTAAAACTGATAAAACGTAAAAGTAAACAATGACATATAGCAACTATTATAATGAAAAATAATTAATGAAAATAAGAATAACGAATATTAAAATAAATTTGAATTTGAATACACGACGGAAAATACAAACAATAGACAAACATACAAGACAATATACAAAAACGCACAGAAAATTAATAAAATTAAAAAAAAAAATTCTTTGCTTTCAAGCAAGCCATTATTATATTTTTTTATTATTTTCTTTTTTCGAATGATTGTTTCTTTCAATGAATGTTTTTCGATTCGTTATTGTTTTACTTTTTCCATTTTTATTGTGGTTAAATTGTATTTGCAATTTTTTCTTTTGATTTTTACATATATTTTTTTCTACGTTTTTTCTTTTAATCTTGTACTTTGTTTACATTTCTTTTCTTTTTTTCTTTCTCTATGCTCTTTACTTTCTCTTTAATATTAACAAACTTTAATTAAAAACTCTTTTTTTTTTTTTCCGTTATTGAAAGGCGACCGCCATTCCGGAAACCACTGCAAAGACCCCGGAATAAAGTGATATATATGTTTGCGGGCCTGTAAAATTTGGCGTTTTTTTTTCAAACGCAAAAATTGAGAACAAAGTGAATATTTGAAAATCAAATCCAAATCCTCCAGATATTTGTCAAATCAAATTCAAATCTATCCCCTCAAAGAACAGTTCAAATTCAAATCTTTAAAGGTTTGACGTATATTTGATTTTGCCGAACACTAGTTGTATGTCCGAGCGAATCAAATTCATCTACAAAAAAGCCCGAATGCTGACAGATTGCCAAAATCAATAGTCACTGATTTCTTAAGGAAAAATAAGATCCGCATGCTGTGTGTTCAACGTAAGTGCCAAGCTGACGTAAAGAAGCAAACCCCGATTCTGATGAAATGGCATTCAAATTTGAGAGAAAAGTTGATTAAGTCTGGAAGTGGCAAACCCACATACGATAAAAAATGGGGGCGTTTCCCACCGAAAAAGAGAATCAATGTAGATCAAATTCCACTCCCGTTTGTAGTCGAGAGCAAACGAACATACGAAATTCCAATGAGTAAGGGAAAGGAACGAAGGGACCATAGAGTATGGGTAGCTCAACCTCGCAGTGGACTTGATAAGCAACAAGCTACCCTTCAAATATGTTTCAGTCCTGAAGAAACGGTGAAGCCGGCGTCGATTTTCAGAGGTAAGGGGAAAAGGATTAGTCAAGATGAAGTTTTAGCCTATGACACTGATGTAGATGTGTACTGGCAACCAAATGCATGGGCAGATACAGCGTTTTCCGTGAAATGGGTGAAGAACACTCTCTCCAATGCTGTCGCTAACCTGGATGAGTGTGTTTTGTTCTGCGATAACCTGACAGCCCAAGTCAGTGATGAGTTTTTGAATGAAGAGCGACAATATAAAGGTATTGTCTGGTTTGGTGTTCCCAACGGGATACATTTTTGGCAACCTGTTGATGCTGGACCAGGAAAAGCATTCAAAGCACATATTAAAGCAGAACAAAACACCTGGCTCGAAAATGATGAAAACATCGAACTCTGGCTTGGCAACGATGATCGGAAACTGTCGGAAAAAGATCGCCGCATTTTGATAAATCGTTGGGTCGGTGAAGCTTACCGTAAAACATCCAAAGACGAGAAATTTCTTCGTATGCTTTATAGGAGCTTTGCGAAAACAGGATGTCTTATCAGGGCTGATGGTAGCGAGGACGATAAGATAAATCCTGAAGGCATGCCTGCTTATGTTGTTCCACCCCCTGTTGACATTGACAACCCGGTGGAAATCACAGAGACTCCTATTCCAGACGAAGTAAAGGATAACCCTTTTGATGTTTTGCCTGACGAATTAGACGGAGAAGACGAGGAACTAGATGGGGAAGTAGAAAAATCAGACGGACAAGAAGACGAAGAAAGTGGAGATGAAGAAAATAAAGAAACCAGCAGAAGAGAGAAACACTCTTGATCTTTTTTTTTTATTAGAATTTAAGTGATTTTAGTTGTAAAGAGCACTCTTCTGTTAAAGACTTGATATTAAACCGTATTTTGTCTCTTATTCGTAAAAACACTGAAATTTAGGCTAAGAAACATAAGCAACCATTAAGCAACTCGAGATATAGAGATTGGCTGAAAAATAAGCAACTCGAGTTCTGACCAAAATTCTAAGTTGCTTATACAAAAAAAATCGTGTATATACAGTGGGCAAAATTATTGTCCGTACATTAATGAAAAATAAGGTTTTTTTGAAAAAAGCTCTAAAACTTTAAATGTTAGAAAAAAATAAATTAAACCAATAGATAGCGCACAAAAAAACAAATAAAAACGATATACCATCTTTAATTTTCTCCCGACAATTTAAATTATAATTAACTTATTTAAAAGTTTTAAAGATTTTAAAACCAAAAAATTGTCCGTACATTTGATTTAAAAGGTAAAATTTTGTTTATAAATGATTTTTATATTAATATCTTGTACTTTTAGATTAAATAATACTATAATAAATAAAAATAAACCTTTTCTTAACTACGTGGCTATAATGGAAGGAAAAAGAAAAGAATATAGTATTGACTTACGTAAACGAGTAATTTTTGATAGGGAAAATGGATTATCAATTAGAAAAGTTGCAAAAATGTTGAAAATACCACCAAGCTCTGTTCAACATATATGGGAAATGTATTTAAAAACAAAATCAGTGGCAAATAATGGTGAACGAGGCAGAAAAAGATCAACAACGCCAAGAGTTGACAGGTGCATAGTTGGGAAAATCGAGCAGAATAGAAGAAAAAATGCAGTAGAAGTATCAAAAGAGCTGGAAAATGAATTAAATATTAAATTATCGCCACAAACAATTAGGAACAGACTGCATGAAGCCAATATTTTTGCACGGACGCCTCGGAGAAAACCATTCATCAGCATAGTGAACAAGAGAAAACGGTTGCAGTGGGCAAAGGAACATGTTCTGAAGGATGATACATTCTGGAATATGATTATTTGGTCAGACGAGAGTAAATTTAATTTATATGGAGCTGATGGTGGTGCAAAAGTTTATAGAAGAGTTGGAGAAGAATATAATGTGAAGTGTTTGAAGGCAACATTTAAATTTTGTGGTGGAAATGTTATGGTTTGGGGCTGCATGAGTGCGTCCGGTGTTGGCAAAATTGAATTTATTGATGAGAAAATGGATCAACACTTATATAGATCCATATTAGAACGGAATTTGGTGGCTTTGGCAGGAAAATTAGGACTTGGAACGGAATTTATATTCCAACATGACAACGATCCAAAGCACAAAGCTGGATCTGTAACCAGATATCTTGCTGCAAATGGCATTAACGTGTTGGATTGGGTTGCACAATCGCCCGATTTGAACCCTATAGAACATTTATGGTCGGTGGTGGAAAAAAGAATGAAAGATCGAGCTCCAAAGAATAAAAACGAGCTCAAAGAATTGGTTTTAGATGTTTGGTCATCAATTAATTAATCAAGAAATTACGTCTAAACTCGTCTCATCAATGAAAAATCGTTGTAGAGCAGTTATTGAAGCTGATGGTGGTCCAACAAGATATTAATTTAATTTTAACTAATTTTAATTTAAAAATTAACATAGTGTACGGACAATTTTTTTGATTAAACTTTTAACTCTTTTCAAATAAACTTATATAACTTTTCATATATTAATATATTTTTAACTAATACACTTAAAATTACTTTAATATTATAATATTTCTTTAAAAACTCTTAATTACAACTATCTATATACTTTTAAATGTTGTTTTGATCAAATGTAGATACTTTTCATTAATGTACGGACAATTATTTTGCCCACTGTATATATATATATCGTTAACCATTGACATAATTTGAATTATAAATCTAATTTTTTTAGCATTTTTTTTACATTAGAAAACATAGAAGAAAAAAAATAGTAGCAGTTACTAAATGGCCACTGATTATTTTCTCTGGTTGTAAAAATCTAAAACCTTGAGTTTTCAATTTTGTTGAGGTGGATATTTTTTGGGTTAAGATTGGTTTCTAGTAAAGTTTTAAATCACGGAAATGAAAAGCTTTTGTCACTTAATTGAGGCTTCTAGGAAGACTTTAGGTAATAAGAAACTATTTTAATAACTTACGAAATGACATTATTATTTTAACGTAAACAAATCTTTAGGTAGCTTTTTTTTTTATTAAATACTCTTTTGTGGCAAAATACTTCGTGTAAACTATCATACATAAACAGTCTAACAACTCAAAATATGACATGACACTAGCACCGACAAAAAGACCAATTTGACCACCGACATCTCCTACAGAGAAAAGTTGAATTATTAAAAGAAAAATCTCATCCATGCATTTACTTTAAAATATCCAAATACACACACACACACACATACACACACACACACACACACACACACACACACACACACACACACACACACACACACACACACACACACACACACACACACATAAGCAGGAAAATACCAATTGTGTCAGATTAAAGCAGCATTCTGGTCAGCGAGCAAAGAATCCTAGACCAATGATGCTTGACTCAACTACATTCAAACTGATTAACTATAACTATTGTACAACAGTGTTTTTTCAGTACTCTGTTTCCTACACTAAAACTTGCTTGGAACAAGGTAAAAATAACTAATTCTGACTGAAGGTGCAGCATTTCTAAGATGATATCAGTACCATATCAAGTCTTCTCTTGAACGGTATGAGCTGCTTTCTGACTAAGACCAATTTTTTTGGCAATCTCACTTTGAGAAAATGAACATTGTCTTAGTAGGCTTTAATTTTACCTCTCTTTCTTGAACTTTCTTTCAGTGACTATGCCAATTTATGAGTTTGTGTGTGTGTGTGTGTATGTGTGTATGTGTGTGTGTGTGTAGTATAATACATATATAAATGTGTATATATGATGCATATATAATGTGTAGGACCAACCAAATTCACGGCAAAAAATCGCAAATTTCACAGAGTTTAACTTTCACGGCAATTTCATGGCATATTTTGAAGCTAATAGAATACATGCAGATTGAGTCCATTATTCATAATTAATGAAATTATAGTCTTTTATGCTTATTGCTTTGAAGTTCCACATTTGTTTTTTGATTTTCTTAAAGATAAATTTATATTTGCTTTTGATCAAATAATTTGAGTGAAAATGCTTTACTAAACAAAGTGAACATGCACGACAAACTAGAGTAAATACATGACTGATATATTGATATACATAAAACAGTTTGTGTAAAAGTTATTCAATTAAACTTGAGTTGTATAATGTTTGAAATAGCCTACTAGCTAAAGTGAGTGCATATTTAGTTCAAGAATCTAGTTGACTGAGGCTAGAATTCACCATCACAATCAGGCTTGGACTGGGCCGCCGGGATACCGGGAGATTCCCGGTGGGCCGGTTGGCATAAATAATTATATTATATTTTTAGCTAGGCTACATTTTATTTTCCAAATAAAATATAAATCAAAATTTAACTAAAAATATAATAACTTTTTTTCTGGCCTCTAATTACATCTAATTAAAGGCCATTTGCCGGCTAATTATATAAATTTTGGCGGCCATCTTGAGCTGATCGAAAGTAGTATTATATTAATAGTGAGTTTAGCATGCGCGCTTTATCTTTAGGCGGTGTTAGTACAAGCATTAGCAAGTGTGCTTCCACTGCAAGTTTAAAAAAAAGTTAGGCACGTAAAAATTTCAACAAGTGCGTTTTAAGTCATTAATTATTCATAACTTATTTTTAAGTTAAAACCATTTCCAAAAAATATATGTGCTATAAACAATTAAAACAAACTAACAAGAAAATTTGCATAAAAAAAAAAAGAAAAAGAAAATAAGAAAGAAAAAGTAAAGTCATCTACAGCTTTAGTTTCTTTTGAATTTACGGTTTCAAACCAAATTTATTTGTCTAATAGTTATACAAATGTTTAGTATTCGAAATTCGAATACTAAACATTTGTATATATTCGTTTGTACATACTCTACCCCATAGAAAATGAATAAACGAAAAGGAGGTGCTGAGAAAGAAAGAATAAGAAAGAAAGCACGTTTAGAGAACGATGGCCAGAAATGTAAAAAGTTAACGAACATGTTTGCAACATCTTTTAGTACTAACTCAATAGTTAATATCAATATGGCTGATGTAGCAACAACAGAAATAATAACTGATCTCCATTCAATTTGCAATCCCGCTAATGCGGTATTATTATCACCTAATGAGGCAGATGCACATGGTTCTAAATTTCAAACGGCAGATAGTTTTGAAGACAATGCAACCTCTTATCCTAACTCTGACACTCAATATAAATTGAACAGTAATCAATGCGAGCCAAGTGAAGAAACTCAAAACAATTATTATTATTTTCCGAAACCACAAGCAGACATTTTGAAATCATTTTTTAAATTTCATCCGAAGCAAAACAATTTTGATCTAAACGGTAAAATTAATTAACAAGAGCGTTTATTTCAGAAATAATAAACCTCGTCACTGGCTGACCTTTGAAGAAAACGCACAAAAGTTATTTTGTTCTTTTTGTCTGGCATTTAGCAAACCTTCAGATCAATCAACGTTCATTAGTGGATATAACATTGCAAATTCCAAGCATATTTATCAAAGAATATCAGAACATGAAAGAAGTGCACTCCATACAGCCTGCACAGAGTCGTATGTTTTAAAAATTAATACCAAAGATATTATAAGTATTTATACGCGCCAACATGGTGAAGAGGTTAAAAAGAATCGTTTAATTTTAGAAAGAATCATAGAAACTTTAAAAGTTATTGGTAAGCGTGGACTTAGCTACAGAGGTGCAGTAGAGTCTGGGTACACATTGCTTGATGACAGTGTGGGATCATGGGAATTTTTTAGAGATTCTTTTGCTAATTGGCAAATTTGATCCGTTGTTGGAAGCACATATCAAAGAGGTGGTTCAAAAAAGCAAATCCCGGCATGATTCAGTTAGCAACAGAACAGGTCGTGGCAACTTGGTCACTTTTCTGTCAAAAACGACTGTTAATAAAGTCATTGATGCAATAACAACATCTTTAACGAGCATGATTGTGGAAGAGATTAGAGAAGCCGGTATGTTTAGTGTTCAAATTGATACCACACAAGATATTAATGTACAGGATCAGTGTTCTATTGTGATCCGATATGTAACCGAATCTGTACATGAACGTGTAATATCGATTGTCAATTGCACATCAACAACTGGAAAAGGAATGTGTGATTTGGTTTGTGGCGTTTTTGAAAAGGTAGGCATTGATGTAAGTAAATGTATTGGCAATGCAACAGATGGAGCTTCTAATATGCAAGGTCAATACAATGGATTCAATACCTGGTTAAATACAGTTACCCCAGGTCAGATTCATGTTTGGTGTTATGCCCATGTTTTAAATTTGGTAATGGGTGATGTTACTAAAAAAGCTGTTGAAGTTGCTACCTTATTTGGTGTTTTAAACACATGTGCAGTATTTTTACGGGAATCATGTTTACGCTTCAATGTTTGGCGTGAATTTAGCAAATTGAAATATATATCTGTAATCGGTGAAACTCGTTAGTGGGGGAAAGACAGAGCTCTTACTAAGGTATTTGGAAATTTCTTCATCAAAACCTCCGATCAAGAAACACAAGTTATTGATTTTTTGTACATTGACATGTTACAAACATTTCATGATATTTCTACATCAATCAAATTCAATAATGACGTCCGTTGCAGAGCGAAAGCTCTTTTAGATTCATTGACAAGTTTTGAATTTATTTTGACGGCACAATTGTTTTTAAAAGTATTTGAGCACACAACGCCATTATCTGAATATTTGCAAACAACTGGAATGGATGTACTACGAGCCTATAATATGGTTCAAAACAGTATTAATGAGTTAAGAAAAGTAGATAGAAATTTTGATTCCATTTTTCAAGCAGCTACACATTTTTCAGAACTTGCGAACAGTGAACTGGGAAAAAGGAATCTCGACATTGAAGTTCAGACTGGTTTGAAAGAGAAAAGAATTAGAGCAAATCAACTACTTGAAAGTGCAAAAGATAAATTTCGTATCAATGTTCACAACATGGTAATGGATCAAGTAATCAGTAGTTTAAAACAGAGATTCTCAGAGCATGGTAGTCTATATGCTGATTTATTTTGTTTAGATCCAAGAAATTTTGCAGAAATTTTGAAAAAAATGCCTAGTGCTGCATTACAGCATTTGAGTGGGTTGCTCAGAAAGTTTGATGCTAGTGTAACAAAGGATCAGCTTCAAACGGAATTATCGGACTTTGCAAGGAAATGGGAAAGTTTCGAAATAACTCTTGAAGATGAATATAATTTGATATTTGACACGGAAGTATCTGACTCTGTCTCGGACAACATGCAACAATATAAATCCGAAGAATCTGAAACTGTCTTTACAATCCCAGAAGTGGAAAACAGTGACAGCCACAGAAATAAATGCAAATCTTGCAAAAAATGTATTGTTTGTTGTTACTTTGTCCTCCAGAAGTTTAACTTGCATAGTCTTGCGTATTCAAATTTGTTTCTGGCTTACAAATTTGTGCTGACATTATCCTCATCACAAGTTGCTTGTGAAAGGTCATTTTCGAAATTGAAGTATATTTTGAACAGATTAAGAACTTTGATGAGCCAGTCAACTTTACAGTCATTCATGTTGATGTCTTGTGAAAAAGACCTTCTTCCGAGAATTAATAACGATGCAATAATTGATGTCTTGGCATCGACTAGTCAAACGATGAAAAAGTTGCTATACTAGTCAATATTGAATAGCGATTGTGTCTACTATTTCTAGACTACAACTTACAGCAGTGTTTTAGAAATATTTATTTTTATCAATATTTAGGCTGGGAAGTTTAAATTTTTTTTTTATACTTTAAATAATAATAAACAATAATGCAACTAAAAATAAAAAGTCCTTTACAAATATAATATAGGTAAATTTAGAAAAATAAGGGCGTTAATCATAGTCGCAGTCATGGGCGGCGTGAAGGCTCTCGGCGCCCCTATATATATATGAAATATATGCAGCATACAATGAAGTGGGCCGCCGTGACCAAAATTTCCCGGGCCGTTTTTTCAAGCCAGTCCGACCCTGATCACAATAAACAGATTAACCAGATTGTTTGAGCTTAAATATGTTTTTGTAGAGCGTTGACCATCGTGTATTTGGTGACGCGTCGTTCGGTGTCGACGCTATTGGTTGGAATTGATAAATAACGCAGTGCTAAAACACTCAAGTGTGGTCATCGAACTAAATTACTTAGTCAAAAATCAATAATGTGACATTCATGTGAAAGTTCATGTGCAGCTTTTTTGTAGGCTGCAAATTCACTTGGCCATGTTTCACGAAAGTTTACAAAAACAGTCGATTTCATGGAATGTGTCACTGATTTCACGCCGTGAAAATGGTTGGTCCCAAATAATGTGCATATATAAATGTGTATATAATGCATAAGTAAAGAGTTAAAGGGTTGTATCTCTATCCCATCTTTTAATTGATTATTTTGCTTTTAAGTAGTTTTTGAAGAGCATGATTAGATATTTATATAATTTTCTTACCCAACCAAGCAAGAGTATCGTAACTTGGTCTTTGTTCTAGAAGCTCATACGATAAGTCGTCATAGTAAATAACAACTTGAAGTAGTGTATCTCTACAAATGATAATTATTAGCAAAGAAGAGCAGGAGAAAGTAATCAAATAATAAATAATAGACATCAAAAGTTTAAAAAAAAAGAGAATTACAGATAAATACAAACCTTAATCTAAGCAAAGCTTTTTCCTCGTTTTCTGCTAAAGCTTTTAATTGAGGAAAATGATTTATGAGGTAATTCGAGTAAGTGATGGTCGGAAATAAAGAGTGAGACAGGGCGTAATCATATGAATCTATTTGACAAGGTAATGGGCAATTTTCCATTTTCTTCCCATCAAATGTTTCTAAAAAATATATCGGAATAAAATCAATATTAGGCAAAATATGTAAGTAACATTACAAAAAAAGTGAACAATAAAAGAAAAAATTAGTTTAAAACTGATAGCTTTGAGACTTGATTGTCAACTGGCTTATTTTTCTATTTTCTCAAATTCAAGCATCTTTTAATGCTACGAATTCGTTTAAATAGCTTAAACGTCATTATTAATACAACCGGTTTAAATAAAAATGTTAATGAGCTTTTTAGCTTACCCCAATGGGGCCATGCGCAGGAGATTAATTCGTTGAATGAACACACAGGTATATTCCCTAAAAATTATTATAACAACTAAATAAAAACATATAAAAAGCGAATTTGTAATTTTCAATATCTTAACGAGTTATGCTGCATCAACTGCCTTTGATTTACCTGGCATAAAATGTTCTTTACAGCTACACCTACTTTCAACAAAATCAGTCAGCTGTTCCAACCAGCATTGATCCATGGAATATAGTCTAAAGTACTTTAGATCTAACTCGTCACATTTCGATTTGTACGGCGCTTTTAGATTCTTTAACTACAGCAATAAATTCAAAAAGCGACCATTAAAACAATGATCACTGTATAATACAAAAAATTTTCTTCTTTTTAATTCGTAACGTTTTAAAAATATGTTTAAACATCTGTACCTTCTTTTTCTTTAGTCTAACACGTGTGCAAAAGCCGGGAGGGATCCTTGAACCAATTTTTTTTACAGGTGTTTCAAGCGAATCGTGTACAATTAAATGAATGCCGGCATTCATCACATCTCTGTAATAATCGCGATGCTGAATATCGATAATCAATTTTAGACTTCGTTTTTCTCCAACTCCAGATATGTTCCGAACATTGTGCTTATTAATTGCCCCATTAAATGTATAACACTTTTCACCCTGCTTGTGGTAGAATGACGTAAAGTTCTCTGAAGAACATTTCACTCCATCAAACTCACAGTTGATAAGCATTTCCTCAATTTTATGAGCGGATTTTTTAACTGGCAAATACTCCTCTGCTGTCAAGTTAAATGCTCTTTCTGGGTTTAGTATTTGCAAATCTAATCTCGTACCGTTCAAAATGCTAAACCTCATATCGTTTAAGTTGCAAAATGAAACTGCTGGAAAATTGTGGTGGTTGACGTATATTCGCGCGCGAGCGGTAAAAAACGGGTTTTTTAAATAATTAACTGTGGTTTCATAGACCTTTTGAGTTGAGAATGCCAAGGCGCTAAATGTAACAATAAACCATATTACCCTTCGTAACGGATGCTTTTTATTACATACTTGAACCATGCCATGAAAAGATGAGTTTAAAATCATTTGTTTTAAAAGCACTTTAATTCTCTGGCAGCGCAGTTCTTCAATATTATCAGCTAAACAATTAAAACGTTCAAATATGCTTGAACTTACATAGCCATTAAATTATGCCTCCAAAGAAATGAAAAAATTAAATTATGCGAAGCATCACCCTTAACCCTATGATTACAGGTCTCAGAAGTTAATTATAAACTTTGCTATTTAATTTTATTATTATTTTACATATAAAATTATTATTAAACAGATCTTTAATAAAGTACTATTATTTAAAGTTTTTTACAGAGAAGTAGACCTGGAATTGAGGTTGTAGAGTCGTTTCTTACTCGAAACTGACTGTCTGATACCATACTGTATTAAACAGGCCTCGGCTGCAGTTTAATTGCATCAACTTAAGCGATATAACCCAACTATCAAATAAATCTGGAAAAATTAATAAAAATGATTACTTTGAAGTGTTTCTTTCTCTCCACTTTTTTCTGTCATAATCTCTACTACATCACGGAGTCTCAACGCCATTATATTATTTGCCAAAAAATTTCTTCAAACGAACTAAGTTTAGTATGATCTGAATCTAGTATTATATATTAATCTAAGTTCAAAAAATCTTTTGAAAGATTAAGATCGTAGCTCTGTATATTAATAAAATTTGCTACAAATCTTTAAGAAAAACAAATAAGTTTCAGAAATTTGATGTTTACAAAGATTTTTTTTACAATAAATTGAAAACAAAAGAACAGCTGACAGCGCAAAATAACAAAGTTAAATGGAAGGTTTTTATTCAATTTATAATAAAGTTAAATGGAAGGTTTTTATTCAATTTATAATAAAGTTTAATGGAAGATTTTTATTCAATTTATAATAAAGTTTAATGGAAGAAATTTATTAAATTAGTATTTTCATGATTTTAACATTTTAACGTCCCTCTGAAAGATCCCATTTTTTTATGAATCGTTGTCGATCTAATAAATCTAAAATTAGGAATTTTTTTTTTTTACGAAGAGCTTTAATTATTTTTACAATATTTGGCTTTATTTATTTTTTTGAAATTTTGAAATTTCAAATTTTCAGGGACTTCACCTTTCAAGGTAAAAAAACGCTTTTTTTTTTAAAAAAAAAGTTAAAACCGGGAAAAAAAACTAAAAGTTGTGATTTTATTACATTTTTTTACTTAAAATTTTAAGTTTCATTTATTTTTACAATAGAAGATATTGCCCAGTTTTGTCCATTTTTCTTATTAATTTATCAACAAAAATAAATACCATTGATTACATGCAACAAACTAAACATTACTAATTGCAATTATGGTATTTTAACTCATATTTTGATTAAAAACTTTGGTTGAATGTTGGTAAAACAGTTAAACGATTAATACGAAGTTGTAAACTTTTGGACATTTGGGAGAGGGTGAGGTGCTCGGCGCACAATCCTTTCTTCGAATTACTACTCAAAAGTAATTTTTCCATTAATGTGATAGCATAAATTTTAGAATATCTAATCGGAAATATCTGTCTAATTTATAAAATCTTTTCTTTTTCGCCGTAAACTAATGCAAAGCTGTTCAAAAGTAACATTGATGAGTATTTTATCAACCATTCTATTGAAAAAATTCTTTGTTTATCATTGATGCGTAAACAAATTTGTCTTAAGTTAATTGTTCTTCATTTAGATTACGCTTTAACAAAAATTTACTGATTTTACAAATTGAAACGATTGCTTTTGATGAAGCAAATATTTTCTTTTGTTGGTTTGTATGTTTGTGTATGGTTGTGTGTGTGTATGGTTGTGTGTGTGTATGGTTGTGTGTGTGTATGTGTGTGTGTGCGTGCGTGCGTGCGTGTGTGTGTGTGTGTGTGTGTGTGTGTGTGTGTGTGTGTGTGTGTGTGTGTGTGTGTGTGTGTGTGTGTGTGTGTGTGTGTGTACCACAAATAATTTATTTTGTAAAAAAGGCTCCACTTTCCCCATTAAAACAATCTGGTTCCCCAAATTTAGACCTAGTCTAGTTCAGTACTTAGCTAGTTTTTGTTTGATCTTTAGGATTACCTCATGGATTATATCTTTGATTTATGACCTGTATCAAAAATAACTTCTCTGTTTGCAATCTAGCTCCATAATATATACTCTTTAGAACAACAGTTCTCAGCTAATTATGTTATATGTGTAAACAAAAGTTCTTACAAATTGTCCCCCTTAGTCGAACTTTCAATTTTCATTCAAAATATTGCGTTCGTCTAAAATGATATTATTATAATGCTCATCTCCCCCTCTCCCCATCTCTCCCATTACCCTTAAAGGAGGAAGGGTATTTTAATTAACTATGTTAAAGTTTTCTATCTTCTCTACGTAGTGCATCCGATAACTTTCTTGAAATAGACATGTTAGCGTACTTTTTTACTACGGAAAAATTCAAAATCGTGCAGTGATTTAACTCTTTTTTTTTGGAAGATGTAAATTCAAAACAATTTCATGAGCAGTTACTAGTAGTGTATAAGAACTCTTGAGCTTCACTTGCAATAGCATCTAACAAGGTGGCTAATTTAAATGTGATCGTACGAGCTAGATTAGTTGATTGAAGATTGAAATAACTGAGGTCATAGGCACCTTAAAAGACCTGAAACCAGAAGACGTGAATGGGTATTTTGCAGACAAAAAACGGTGAATGATGAATTAGAAATATGTAAGTGTATTGAAGTTGAGGAAAATTTATATACTTCATGCCAAAAATAATTGCTTTTCAATAACATTTTAGAAGATTATTGAATAGCCCTCCTATGTAGATGTATTGGTTGATTCGATCTATATTGATGTTGTACTGACTAATTGTAACCTACTCTAATGAAATTAAAGCAGCTTGCAATCAATATTTTATCTAATAATGTGTTTTTATTTGAATTAAGTTTCTCGTAAGTTTACTCATACTCTGCAACAAAAACTCTGAATGATTTCCTTACTCTGCATGTTTCCTTTACTAAAATATTTTAAATATCTTTTTAAGGGAATCGTGCGGAGGAATTTGAATGTTGACAAAGCAACGTTAGCAGGTGAGCGTAGGTGCAGCTTAATAGACATTTCTCTAATTCGATTGCGTAACTAATTTCTCAGCTTGAAAAAGAGGCCAGTAAGGACAAAAATGTAATCAGATAAAAACTCTTTCACGAAATTATAAAATTAAAAACATAATTTCACTCCAAAAGATGTCTCATTCCAACCCAAGCATTTTCAGACCAAACGAAGTGAAAAAAGGTGGAAGAGGGATGTATTGCTGTATTCCACTGTGCGGAAGTTCGTTTTATAATAACAATATGGAAAAGACTAACATTGCTCTATTTTCTTTCCCAATTTAGAAAAACAAATTTGATGTTTACAGAGCTTGGTGTAGCGAAATATTTAAATATAAACGTAAAGGAGGTGCTGATAAATTTGAAATAATGAAACACACGAAAGTGTGTGAATTTCACTATAGGCATGAGGAAATAAAAGTTAGTTCAGGATGCGGTAAAAAAAAACTTTAAAATCAGGGAATGACGTTCCTAGCATTTTTTCATTCAAGACACCACAAGATAAGTTACTTAGAAAATCTAAGTAACTACTTAAAATATCCAGAGTTTACAACTAATATTGATACTGAAACTCATACAATAATCGATTCTACCAAAAACTTAGATTGTGAAAATTGTAAACTTTTATCATCCGAAAAAACAATCATAGAAAAAAAAATAGAAGTATGTCATGAAAGCTACAGAAGCTTGAAGAATATAAAACTTTAAAAATAATAAACGACCAGCTAAAAAATAATATTTTTAGCTACCAAAATTTTGAAAAAGAAAAAATAGTTTGCCGCTATTTGTTTACATTTTTGTCCTTACAGACCTCTTTTTCAAGCTGAGAAATTAGTTGCGCAATCGAATTAGAGAAATGTCTATTGAGAACAGCTTATTTACCAATCATAAAAATCGAAAGTCGAAAATAAGTCGAAATGACCTCCGAAATTGACGTCGTATCAATGTTAAACATCCAGATATCGTAATGACAATTTATTTCAAATAGATAAAGTTTGTTAAATGTAAAAATTTTGTACATTTAAGTATTAAAAATAAATTTTAATAAAAGCTTGTTATTAAAGTTTAATAATTAATTCCTTTTTTCTTTTTGACGCGTGGTTCAAGTTTGAAACGGCTTTGTTGACCTCCGTTTTTACATTTGTTCACTTTTATCGCGTTTTCTACAGTAGAGAAATTGTGGACTACGTCATTAGAAACCAGGAGCATATTTTCTGTTTCTTTATGACTATTGTTACTTTAGATTTCAAAATATTTTAAGGAATGAAAAACATAAATAAATTTTACAAATTATTAATCATTTTAGAAAAAAAAAAATTTCAGAAGTATTAATAAACCAGATCAATACTTATATATCATATTTATTTATGATGCAAGAATTGAAAATTATTTTTTATTTGATAAATTTATGATTTATGAAAAAAATTAAGACAAAAAACTATTTCAACAACAACTTGATTTCGAAACAAAAAAATGAAAAAGAAGTTTTCATTTTCCAATAGAAGTATAAAACAATTCACATTCATCAACTTGCAATAATTTTTTTTTTACCGTCAAACCCAAACGTATAGAAATTCTTTTTACTTATTGTTAAAATATTTTCATTTAGATTAGAATTTAACAGATAAAAATCCACCAAACATGTTTAGGCTTAACTCAAGTTGCAGCTGCGTAAATCATTTCAAAATAAGAAAAGTTATTGCTATAAAAAAAATTCCTTGAAAATTCCAAATGTTGCTTACCAGATTTTGCAATAAATACGAGGTAAGTAATGCATTGAAAATGCATCCCTCGTAGCAAGAAAGGATTAAATTCAGAGATTTGGATTAGGCCTATTATAAAACGTTCAGACTAATGCTACAATCAAGATAAAAATACTTTTTACATGCATTATGAAAACATATAAACTTAAAAACACACAGTGACCTCAGCTTGTTAGAATGTTTTATGCTAAAAGTGGAAATATTCCTTAACCTTTAAATTATAATAAACTCCACGGTTGGATTTTTTATAGAAGAAAAAAAACAAAAAACAAAAAAAAAAAACCCTTAGTTAACATGTTATCCAAAAACATTGAAAATCACTAAAAATTTTGCAAGATTTACTTTACAGGTCTATTACTTTACTGCACAGTTGTTCATTCATACACTTTTAAGAATCTTGCAACTTCTATTTCTACTTAAAATAATAATTGGATGGAGCATCATACCGAATATAAAACTAAACCAGGCTAATCTCACTACAAGTATAAAAAATGAGAAATCATTTCAAATTTCATTAGTTTAATGAAAGTTGAAAGTTGGAGACACCATTATCTGAACTAACCCAAAACTATCCAGCCCTCATTTCTGTAGATACATTTTCAGTATCAAAAGGAAACAGGAGAATTAAAGAACTGAAGAAGAAGATAAATAATTTGAGGGAGGAAATTTAGATTTAATCATACAAATGGGAAATTTTTTTGCTCGAAGATCTAGTTTTAAGTTAAGATGACAATCCTAAATACTATGGCATTAAATGCACGTATAAGAATTCCACTAAATCTTGTAACTTGTGCTAAACCTTGAGAGACGAATACACTTGATGTTGTTAAAGAACTTTTGATCAGAAGACATTAACTTTAGGGTTATAAACTTCGTAATTCTGGATATTTACTATTTGCTGGATTCGGATATTAGAGTAAATATTTCATCTAGGGTGCAAGATCAACATCAAAAAATTTCTGGCAAAAACCAAACGAAGAAAAACTTTCGGTTTGACAACACCTTTAGTAAAACACGGGGAACACAGCTGAGATGACTTTTAAAACAACAGCGATACTTTCTCAAATTACCGGTGTTAAATCGTAATTACCGGTGTTAAATCGTAATTAATCTTCAATTTATCTTAAAAATTTTCACCGAAAACTTTTAAAATATATAAACTGTTTGAAAATGCGAATTCTTCCACTGCGGGATGTAAAGGATCCAGGGAAGAGGGGTTATGTGGGGGTGATGCTAATCGTGAGTGGTAATGTCATTCCATTCTTAAGGAACTTTACCAAGACTTGAAGTTAGTGTTGTAAAAATGATAGAGATAAAAACGCTGAAGAAACTTTACATTTACAACTTAGAATACCAAAAATTTACTAGGGGACGGACGGGCATAAAGAATACTGACCTAGTTCACCACAGAACCGGTTGAAAGTTACAAATGTAGTTTTACTGGGTGCGTCACACTCAAAGTGTGGCCGGTCAGTGCATAAACGACGGTGCCGATTGATATTCAAGTGTACACGTGCTTGCAAGTGATTTTGCTTCAAAATTAGTCATAAAACCACCGTAAGTACCATGTGTTAGTTTTATTGTGTTAATTTCTATTCGTTTTTCAATAATATTAGTAAAATTTGATATTATCAGAAGTGCAACAAGTATAATATATCTTGTGTTTTATAAACCATACTTATTTAATTTTGAGGTTATTTCAAACCGTGCTCGACGGGCATTGCGGAGCCGGGTAAAAAGGATAGTGTCCATTTTGACCTCCTTATTTAATGCTTACTTATTTACACGGTGTGTTGTCATACGCTGTATAATTAAAAATAATTTGTTGCAGATGGTGTATAATTTTAAGCGTAAGAGTACACGAACTCGTTGGTCTGAGGAAAACTTAAACGTTAAAAGCAAGTAAAGTGTATGGCATTCCTTATGCAACTTTGAACAGACAAATTAAGAATGGATCTTGTGTAAAGAAATAAGGTCGCTTTGTATCTGTTTTACACGCGAGGAAGAAGAACAGCTTCTGTTGTATGTTCAAAAACGGATTCTTTGTTTTATGGCCTCACGCGGGCAGAGTTTCTGCAAATAGTTAGTAAAAAAACCTGGTGTTTTTCCGGAAATATAGCTGGCAAAGTATGGTTTATAAATTTAAAGCTCCGCTATCCAACACTAGCACTGAGATCTCCTGAATCAACATCTATAGCTCGTGTAAAGGATTTAATCAAGAAGCTCCCACCCAGCCAACAAGCCAACATGGGCCCCATCTAATTTTTACCTGGACTACGTGGGCTGATCTGGGCCAGGGTTAGCAATATAGGATTCGACACGGGTCTTATGTGGGATGCCCATCAAACCGGCCACTGCGAAGCGGCCGGCCTATCTATAGTATAATCGGCCATGAAATATTTTTTATCGCGCCAAAATGAGGCAAATAAACTTCTATAGTGAATTTTTTCCTAAATTTGTCTAAATTTCTTGTATTTGATTCGAAATACATTACTGTAGAGATGTCAAATAAAGTATATAGCGAGCGAAGTCGACGACGTCACATCCGTTCTAGGGTAGATGAGCATTTTCGCATTGCAGCTGAGAAATCTTTTGATGTTGCTCTAGCTGAGGAGGATTTAACTTTAGAGATAAAAACTGTTGATGGTTTTGAATATCAGAATGGAATTGATTTGGAGGGAAATATTGCTGATGAAGATTTTTTGGTAGGAAGTTTGATGGAAGTTGAAGATATTGATCTTTGTGTAGAACACTGTGATGTATACTTCGATGCTAATGATTTATCAGATGAATTTGAAGAACATGAAGAAGTTGAGCAAGAACCAGATTGTAATGTTCGAGAGCAGTTAGCAGAATGGGCAACTCAATTGGGCACATCAAACAAAATGGGCAATTCTGAATGGGCAATTCAAAATGGGCACATCAAACAAAATGGGCAATTCTGTCTGAGAACTTGATTTAATTAATTTTAAAAAAATGATAGCAGGACTATGATTCTACTTTCATAGAAAATTTAAAATTTTTTTTAGGTGAATTTTATTGCTAATTTTATAACAAAGCGGATGATGGCTTTTGTGATGAGCAACAACTTAGCCATAAAGTTTAACGTTTTTGGTTGTGGTGGCAAGAGAGGGTTTGGGTCCACCTGACTTTTTGATACTGTGTACAGTAAATGCAATCTAATCTAGTTAACACTCCAATGATTCTCTCATTTCGAATTTTCAATCAATATTATAAATTAAATAGTTTTAGAGTAATAACCATGGTATCTTTCTATGTGAGTTCCTTATTTTCTTCCTTACTTTCCAGAGTTAAAAAAACAAACACTTTTAAAGATGCTAAATCAATTACATGCACTATTAATTTTGTTAATAGTTTTATTACATTTTGTATTTCAGAGGCAATTAAAGGAAACCAAAAAACTGCTGAGGTCAATAAAAAAGACTTTGAGAAGGCAGTAGGTAATTAGTGATAAGTTTCTTGTATATATAATCTCTTTGTTACGAAAATCCTACGTTTATTAGGGTGTGAATTAAAAAAGAGTGCTTTCATAATAGAACTCTTCACCTTAAAAACTATACCAACAAATTTGCAGAACTGTATTGTAAACTTTCGTTGTATCCATCTGTAATAAGCTGAAAATTTTCCTGTTTTAAAGGTTATCTTCAGTACTGGTATGGAAAGGTTTATCCACAAAATTTAAATCTGGGGGGATTATAGGGGATTATCATTTTGTCATCACTTAAAGTGAATTAATTAATATAACTGTTCTAAATGCAACGAAAAGTAGCAATTTTGTATGTTTTTGTCTTAGGAAAGAGGCTTTTGGGAAGTCGAGACCGCGACGGTAACCGTGCCAACCGAGTGAGGGCTTCGGGCAATTGTTGAATACTTTTTTTTATTATCAATACAGTCACTTACAACATCCATGTATATTTTTTTTTGTTTCTTGACGATATGCAAAAGCTTTGCTTTTTTTCCCAAACCAAACAGTCTCACCCAAAGTGGCTCGAACTTGTTTTAAAATCTAGATTTATGCGCAATTTGCTTGACTAACGTCATGTATTGACTTAAAGTTTAACTACTTAGTCTACGCGTCAACATGCTAAGTCATGTTTAGTTATAATGAAGTAACCCTAGCAACAGAAAAGCGTATATAAAGTATCGTTGAAGTATCTTTTAAAGAAAAATCAAATGAAAGAGTAGGATTAACAATTTTCGCCGAACCGTGGTTAGCCCACATGGGACCCAGTTGGAGCCCGCGACCAATTTAACATTGGCCCCACATAGTTATTCTACATGGCTCCCATGTATCGGCCCATCAAGACCCCATATGGGACCCTGCTATTCGTGTTGGCTGGGTTCTTACTAGATTTTATAGCTTATTGGAAGAAGTTATAGAAAAACACAAAATTTCAGCAGATGTTAAAGATCATAATCTTTAACATCGATGAAACTGGAGTAAGGACTTCATCAACGAAATTGCCTAAAAAAGTATTGTCAAGAAGCTACAACCACCGTCAGTTGTTAGACTAACTCTACCACGTTTTTAGACTGGCTGCAAATGTTTGTGCAAAAAGTGCGCCCCACTAAAGAACATAAAGCACTTTTAATACTAGACAATCATAAATCGCACAAAATCATACAAATTGCAACCGTTAGATGTTGCAGTTTAAGGGCCAATGAAAAAATACTTTGACATCGAAGTTAACACTTTCCAAAAACAACATCCAAGCAGAATCATCAATCAGTATGACATTGAAAAAATTTTTACGGGAGCGTATCTGAAAGGAGCTACACCAGCAAACGCAATCAGCGGATTCCGTGCAAGCGGCATATATCCATTTAATAGTCACATTATTTGGGATGAACATTTTGCACCGTCTGAGGTTTATCAAGGAAGTACTGCAAACATGGTACCAGAAACCTACGTCAGTTGCATTAGAAAAGAAGAGCAAAATCAAACAGTGGCTGAGTCAAATGTTTCGATATCAGCCAATCGCTGTTTGCCACCGGACACAGTTTCTTCTCAAGGCTTACCATTTTGCTCAATCGCCGACTCATGTCATTCAAATATTGCCAATAAAGAAAACTAAAGAAAATTTAACTAACACAATAGTAAAGATGGCGCAGAAAAAAGGATTCACGCTGCAACGAGAAAAAAGAAAGTGTTGTTTGACACTCCGGGTCCATCAAATATTAAAATTAGAAAAACACGTGCCACAAGAGGCCCATCTACAAACAAAGAAAAAGAAAAACAAGACTTCCTTTGCACTGTCAACAACGAAAAGTATAACGACTCTCCAATCGAGGATCGGATTCAGTGTGATACTTGCAGAAAGTGAATTCACAAAACTTGTTCTTCATATTCCGACCGAGGATCATATTTTTGCAACGATTGCTTTGCTTGATTATTATAATTCGTTTTGCTTGATTAAAGTATTCATTTTATCCGCCAAATGTGAGCAAAACGGTCACTCAAATCATGAAAAAGTTGTTTTATTTGAGGACGATACTCGCTTTTATTTTATTTTAATCTTAATATTACTATTTTTTGTTCAAACATTGTAACCAAAAAAGTAAATTAAACGTATAGCTATAACGTATATTTTTTATTTATTTTTAAAATTAACATATCCTTCTTGCCCGTCCATCCCCCCCCCCCCCCTACTTTAGAATACAAAAAAGTGATTTTAAAAGTACCATAGCGTTCATTAAACATTGCAAAGTATCGCGATTATTAATTTTGCAAATTGCTCTTCAAGTCGCTTACAGAACGTTGCGAAGCCGCCTAAATGTGAAGTTGGTTCAATGTTACAATCGATGTGACTAAAACCTCGGTCATTAAGTCATTGGTCATATAACCACCTCGATTATTTTTTACATATATTGTAGGAACTAAATCTACCACTTTTTCCTAATTGTAAAACGCTGAATAAAATTTTTTTTGCTTAAATGCGTTCACATATTCACTTTTCAACAGATATGTTTTTATGAGAGATTTTTTATTTATCCAAAAAATCGTTAAAAAAATTACACCATCATTTCATCAGAAATAACTTTGTATCGTACGCAGACTTGGCAAATCATTATTTCCGCAGTTACACCATACCTCTCTTACGTCATTGTTGATATAAAAACTTAACGTAGTTTTATTTTTTTATTAAAGAGCTCAAAATGAACTAACTCGCTATTTACTACATCTATTAGCTTTTATCATAAACCAGTTTTCATGAAAGAAATCATATCAAAAAGCTGGAGATACAATCGTATTCTCTTCCACTTAAATGAGTACTACAAATCTACGCTTTGGAATGACACAATATTCAACTGTGACTGAAGCTGCAGCTAAGTTTCCTTCCCTACCTCCAGAGGTTGCTAACATTTATTGTATGTATGTATGTATATATGTATGTATGTATGTATGTATGTATGTATGTATGTATGTATGTATGTATGTATGTATGTATGTATGTATGTATGTATGTATGTATGTATGTATGTATGTATGTATGTATGTATGTATGTATGTATGTATGTATGTATGTTTGCTAGTATTTTTATTTTCTGTTGCACAGCCTCTTTTTTGTAAGTAAAAATTGAGAATGAGAAGTGTTCACTGAAATTTTTTAAAATATCTAAGGTTCTCTTTTCACAACTGTATTTTACTTTAATGATTTATAAATTAAAGTTAAATTATCCTTTAATTTTAATTGATAAATAGTTAAGACAAAAATCTATTAATCATTTATTTTTATACATTTTTTGTAATGTATTAATTGTATTATTAAGTAATTACTTAGAGTTAATGTTTAAAAAATGAACCTGATCAATACTAATAAAAATGCCAAAATTATGAAAAGTATGTGTTTTATTGTAATCAATCAATCAATCAATATACTTCGTGTTAAGGATGTTACAAAAAAAACACAGGTCATTGCAAATAGTAGTTTACTAATAAAACACAATGAAATAGATAATATAAAGAAAAGACAAGAGAAAAACTTAAGAAATAAACTAGTCACATAGTAAAAGTAGGACTTTACAAAAATTTATAAGTAACACTTATAAAAATAGACTTTTAAAAGAGTTAAAATATAGGTCGAATATTTATTTAATGTATTCACATGTACATACATATATACAGATATACACAAATAAGAAATTATAAAATGTACATAAACATAAAGAAAAAAGTTATAGATGTAAAGAATAAAGTTAAGTGTAACTTTTTAGGTAAAAATGATGGAGTGACTTTAAGAACAGATTCTTGGATTTAAGGATAAAATCTGTTTTTAGGGTGTACGAAAGGATGTTCTAAGAAAGGATACACTGATATGTAATGTAATTTATTCCATGTTTAGTTATCTGTTTTTGTGGGATGGTTAAGTTGTTAAAAGTGACTGATCTTAGGTTATACCCACACGTTGTCCTACTATTAAATTAGTTACAAAATATGGAAGGAAGGAGACCGTGTTGTTGATCCCAGACAAATGAACAATTTAGAAACTGGATTAAATCATATTAACACATAGAGTGCTTAGATTTAAAAAAAAAATCTTTTAACAGAGGCACTTGTTGAGAGTTCTCTTAGTCACCATTCACAAAAAACACAACCTGAAAAAAAGAAAAAAAAATTGTTGCAAGGACTTTTGTGGTGACAAGTGTAGTTTCACAATTGTTAGTGGAATTTTGGGCTTGCTACAAGCAACTGCTTTTGTTAAGAGACTTTTAGTTGCCATTCCAACATACACTCAGCTGACTCTAAATAGATTAACAACAGACAGAGCTACAAAACTGATATTTCCTATGCACAATTTAGCCTTTTTAAATACTGAAAACTTGCCAAAATTAATTTAGAATTAATAAATAATCAAATATCAGCCTACTGATATATTAAAAAGTTCTCTTTATTGATAAAATTGAAAAAAGCACAAAATTTTTCATGAAAAAAAAATAATACCAAAAAAACGTCTTTTTTCACAACTTAAGCCCTAAGCAATTTCATAATTGTTATTAAATCAAAGTTAGGTTTGTTTATTAACTCCCTTTTTATTTTCCTTTAACCTTTTGACATGAATTTTTTTAACTACAGTTTGTGTAATGTCACTGATTACTGTTTTGATCCTCTTTTTTCATCTCACTTTTTTCTATGGTTCACAACGTCATGTTTAATATGATGATTAGAATTAAAGTGATACAATTTAATTAACAACTTATCATATTAGTAAAAGATAATTTGACACTTTTGTAATGTTGATGTAAATGATAACTTTTAGAATTTAAATGAGTTAATTATTTATTGTTAATTTTCAAAGTTTATTGCAGAAGCACATGTAAATGCTTTAAATATGGTGTTTTTATGGTAGTCTTTTTAGTCTCCATTAGTAACAATTAAGTAAACACTTTGTAAATGTGTAATTATATTGTTAGTTCGTAAAATAATATAGAGTTGTAAATATTATTGTTAGTTAAACTGGGTCCTCAGCAAAATCTAGGGGGTTGTAGGGGACCTCTTCCAGTTTTTGCCCTAGAATTTTTACTGTAATTTATATCATCAATTCTCATAAAATGGTTTGGATCAGAAGACTATTAAACAAAAATTAAATATATATGTATACATATGACAACTTGTTTTACATACCTATGTTTACTGTGCTTTCAATTTTTATAGGTTGAGGAGGGGAACATAGAATACAAGGTAATGGTTTTATAAATGTTTTAAGCATATAATAAATCTAAAGTATTTTGTAGTAAAGCTTCTAAAAATGATGTATTTTAAACTTATTAGATTAACCTAGAATTCCTATACACCCCATGGGAAAAAATCTAATTTGTTGGATACTGCATGTATATAGCAATGCATACTGAATATGTATAGCCTAACTATGAGTGTTAGTTCCACTTTATCTTTTTTTAACATTGCTTTAAGAAATATATCAGACATGAGAAGACTAGTAACACCTGAAACCTACAGTAAATGTAGGGTATCATAAGGCTAGTTAGTTTTACTAGTTTACTAAATAAATTAAATCAAGTTTTTATTTTTTATTTAGCTAAAGCTTGTTTGTCCGACAGAGGTTCGCCTTGAACACCTTATCACACAAATGAAATGGCGCCTAAAAGAAGGGAATGGTGAAGCAGTTTATGAGATTGGAGTTGAAGACAATGGCTTAATGACTGGTCTTCTTAAAGAAGATCTAGATGCTTCTATGAAAACACTAAGTGAAATGGCAAATAGGTTTAGTTTTACAGACATGAAAATAAAACACAAGCCTTTAAACTTTTTTTTTACAAGTTTTTATAAGGTTATAAAGTTTTTTGTTTGTTTTTAGACTAGATGCTGAGACAATAACTATCTGTGAAAGAACAATAGAAAATCTTGATCAGCCATCAAAGTTTGCTGTTGAGGTACTTGTCAGAAAAATACCTGATTGTCAAGAGGTTTGCTTTAAATACTTGAGAACATTAGTGTCAATTTTTTATTTTACAAATTTATTACCAACAGTTTGAAGCTTTTAAAAGTTAACTTTTTTAGAATTTACCTCAGAAAAGCTTTCAATTATTTTAAATGATTTAATAAGATTTTCAATACAAAATTTTGCCTCTGTCAATTTTTAAAGTCATCCATGTGCTTTTACATAAATTTTAGTTCATTGAAATTAGAGCAGCTTGTCTTGGGAATGCTGATGCTGGAAAAAGCACACTTCTTGGGGTGTTATGTTATGGGGACCTGGACAATGGTAGAGGAAGAGCCCGTTTAAATGTTTTTCGTCATTTACATGAAATTCAATCTGGGCGTACATCAAGCATAAGCCATGAAATCCTTGGATTTGATTCAAAAGGGCAAGTAAGTAATTTTATGATGTCAGTATCAGTGTAAAAATTTTTTGTTATTTTAAAATTGATCTTTACAAGTTTGTAAAATAATAGTTTTGTGTAAATGAGATTCATAAGAACGTTCTACTGATAAGAACTACATTTTTTCATGTAGGTGCTGAACTGTAACATCTCATCTCCAGAAGAAATATGCTCTTCAGCATCAAAGTTAATAACATTTTTAGATTTAGCTGGCCATCATAAGTATATCAAAACTACAATTTTTGGTCTTACAGGATGTTCTCCTGAAGTTGTAATTTTAGTTGTTGCTGCCAACAGAGGTGTAGGTATGTTATGAATAAGAGCATTTAGATATAATAGGTTATTTGTAATGTTCTATTATAGCTACTGCTTCAAAAAAGTTATTTTGATAAACTAGTTGTGTTTTATATATCAGTTATATATGATTGTGTGCTATAAAATTTTGAACAAAGAAGCTTTTTTTCAGTGGGTACAACAAGAGAGCACCTTGGACTTGCTGTAGCATTGAAAATTCCTTTTCTGGTTATTGTTAACAAAATTGACCTCTGCGATCAAGAAACAGTATTGAAAACTATAAATCAGCTTGAAAAAATTCTAAAATCAACAGGACTTAAAAAAATTCCTTTAGTTATCAATGACAAAGAGGATGTGTTGTCTGCTGCCAGTAATTTTTCCTCACAACAGTAAGGAGAATGTTCCCTTTGAGCATGTTTACTATTTCTAAGAGTAATAATTGAATAAATCATGTAAAAGTAACTTTTCTATTCTCAGAATTGCACCAATCTTCCAAGTATCAAGTGTGACTGGTAAAAACTTGGAATTGCTTCGTTCTTTTTTTAATGTGTTGCCATCTTTAAAAACAAAGCTTCAACAAGATGAACTTCTTCAACAATCTGCTGAGTTTCAAGTAATGCTTTTTTTTTTTTAAATGTTTCATCAAGTAGACATGAACTTTTAGACATTCGATTAGAAAAATTCAATTAGGCATTACAAAAAAAGGGTCGTTTTTATTAGGTGCTCTTTATAAACTTAAAAAACAAAATAAAAATAAAAAAATTACGGCTGATTGTCTTTACATTTCATTTTACCAACAAAGATGTCGATCAGGATTTGCAACCAGAATTAACGTTCTAAAGTCATGAATGTTTTGTTTAGCACTTAATCACTTAAAATCACCTAAAACTTTTGAAACCTGTTGTTAAAACTTTGAATAAATATATTTAAAACTTTTTTTTCTAATCCAATCAAAACTTAGTAAAATACTTTGAGGGAAACTTTCTCAATTGAAATAAACTAATGAACCTACTTTAGTTATTAATGGCAATTGAACATTTTATTGTTATCAGATTGATGAGGTGTTCACAGTTCTGAATGTGGGTTCAGTTCTTGCAGGAACATTGCGATCTGGTACAATTAGAGAAACTGATCGAATGATAATTGGTCCATCAGATGATGGTTCTTTTTTTCCTGTAGTGGTCACTTCAATCCACCGAAACCGTTCCCCATGTCGACTTATACAGGCAGGGCACAACGCCTGTATATCTTTAACAGCCTTACCAAACGGATTTATATGCCGTAGGGTAGGTTTTTTGAATAGTAAGTTTTACATTTGTTCATACCAAAAGTAAATAGTAGGTTTTCAACTCGACTTGATTGTTACAGGGTCAGGTATTGCTGGAGCATAAAGAAAGCCCACCTGTAACCTGCCTGCAATTCGAAGTCGACTTTTTTTTACTTTTTCATACAACGAAAATTTCAGAAAAATTCCAAGCCTCTCTTCACGTCGCCAATGTTGTTCAAACTGCCGCAATCAGAAGTATGGACAAAGTGTGTATTTTTTTTTTTTTTTTACAACCCACTAAAATTTTTATTTTTTTTTCTTCTTTATTTTTTCATTTTGTGTATGTTTTTCAGGACTTTTTGCTTACCGGTCAACGAGCGAATATCGTTTTCAGTTTTATCGTTCGGCCTGAATACATTCGCAAAGGAGACAGAGTTTTGTTGCGCCAAGGTCAAACCAAAGGAGTAGGCGAAATCAAGTGCATTTACCCTTACAAAAAAGAGAATAAAATCTCTACCAGTGATTCTGAATGAATTGTTACTTAGAGCTTCATTATTCACACTTCTACATAACAGCTTAGTTTACAGTTGTACTCGCGCATTCTCTGTAATGCGTATATCTTTAGAATAATAATGCTCGTTTATACTCACTCGTGTAATGCTAGTGTTTAATAATAGCAGATGTGTATTCTTATAGGTGTTTAGTTCGTGTGTAAAAAGAGCGTACTTTTGTATAAAACGTTCTTTTGTATAAAAAGTCATGGTAGCATTTAACGGTTTTCTGTTTTGTTGAAATTTTTATCTTTTAAAAAGATTTTATACTACATATTATATATGTTAATCACAGTTATTACATGAGCCTAGAAAGCGATTCTTTTTAAAAATAACACCTTTATTTTTGGCAATTTTCAAATATTCTTTTATTTTGTACGTTTTTCACTATTATATACAGGTTTGTTAATATGTTGTATATAAGATTTTGCCCTTTATTTCATACATTGCATGTTGAAATGTCTTTGTATTACATGTATAGTAAAGAGCGATCACATTTAATGAAATTATGTAAATAGTAAAACTTGTAGAATATGGTCAAAAATCTAATGTTTAACATTTAAGTTGTTTTCCTTTTTTGACTGCGAATTAAAAGTAAATTTAACTGCATACTGTTGCTGCAAGATCTTTTAAGATTCAAGAGACAACTGATACACTGTTGTAAAAAATGACCAAAAACTACTTTGAGCTGACCCGAGAAAACCGCTTTGACAGGGTGAAACTACAATGTTTCCTGACTCCAAAAATGTAAAATTTGAAATCTAACTAATTCGTCCAAGAAAATAATTTTGATTTTTAGTTTTTAGTACTTTGCACAATAGGGCAAAATGACAGCTTTTCAAATTTTGCATTTTTACAGCATTCAAAAACTCTCCAAAATTAGCATTTATTACTCTAAAACATAACAGTCTATATAGCAAGTATAATTTGTATTTATTTTAACTCAGAAGATAAAAATTCCGGGAATAGGCAGTGAACATGTTTGTTTTAAGTTTTGCATCAAAATTGTAAACAAGCTAAAAATTCCGGGAATTGGCAGTGAACATGTTTATTTAAAGTGTTTCACTTATCAGTTGTGTGAGAAAAATTTCAAAATGCCAAATTTTTCAAAAAATCATGAAGATTGTCGGAAATCTGTCTGTGTCTTGTGTCTGAAGAAGTGCTCTCGAGAGTTGACACAGTTCCTTGTTGAAAAGATCCTCAAGCATTACCATACAAGTCTTGATTTGACTGATACCAGAGTGCCAAGAGGCATTTGTGACTCATGTCGAACAATTCTTCGGAGAAAAGATGAAGGAAAAGATGTTAACCTGCCACCTTTGTTTCCTTTCTCATCTATAAAAGTTAGACCACCAACAAGAGATCAAGGTTGCAACTGTCTTATTTGTCAAGTTGGACATTTGAAGTTGAATGAGAAGAGCCCAGTGGACTATTCTAAACCTGTGGAAGATTGTACCCCTCAAAGATGTGGTGATTGTTTGAGTCTAGTTGGAAGAGGTCTGCCACATCAGTGCACTCCATTCACTTTTAGAGAGAATCTCAAGCAGCTAGCTACAGCTGATCCACTCGCTGCAGAGCAAATAGCTACTCAAGTCATCTCTATTAAACCTTCCACACCTGGTGGTACTGCCAAAATATCGCATCCTAAAGGCGGCCCACCACTTAGAGTTAAAACAGGTGATACTTTTATATATACATATAAAGATGGCAGGTTCAGAAGGAATACCTTTAATTTTAAAACTTAAAATTACAAAAAGTGTTAATATAATTTCATTTTTAGGAAGCTCAAGTGCAAGAGCTCTTTTTCCTGAACCCAGCATCAAAACTGAAGATCTTGTACAAGTTCAGCTAAACACAGGACTGTCCAACCTTGGCATGAAGAAATTGGCATCAACCATCAACAGAGTCAGTGACACCAAGATTGTGGAGACTAGTTTTCTAGCTAAGTTTGAAGCCATTGGCAAACAGTTGTCTGAGTTTTTTACTCAAACCAGCATCCAAGTTTTATCAGAGAGTAACTCCACTGACTTTGTGGTTGTGCATTGCAAGGATCTTGCCGAGCTTTTGAATGAAGTCCTGCTTTCTCGAAGAGTTTTCCAGAATCATATTGTCAAGTTGGGAATTGATGGAGGTGGAGGATTTCTGAAAGTTTCTCTTGGCATCATGGAGTTGGATTCTCACTGTGATTCAAGGTCACCACCACGGAAAAAACTTTTAACTCAGAGGACTGCCAAAGACAGTAGTGTAAAGCGTCAAATGCTTGTGGCTTTATCAGAAGGACTACCAGAAAACTTTGAAAATGTGAGGCAGATCTTGTCTTTAATCAAGTTAGACAAAGTCAACTTTGTTGTCTCATGCGACATGAAACTTGCCAACATCCTTTGTGGCCTTCAGAGCCATGCAAGTACTCACCCTTGCTCTTGGTGCAACACAGAATCAAAGCATCTTTCTCAATCAGGATCTTTGAGGACACTAGGCTCACTTGTTGCCTGTTATCAAGAGTTTGCTAAGTCTGGTGGTGATATCAAAAAGGCAAGATCTTTTGGCAATGTAGTGCATGAGCCTTTGCTATCTGGTTCTGAAAACAAACTCATCTTGGAGCTCATACCACCAATGGAACTCCATCTTCTCCTTGGTGTGGTCAATCACATGTACAAAGCCATGACAGAAGTTTGTTCCAATGTTGTCAAGTGGCCCTCAGCTCTCCACATTCAACAAGAACCATACCATGGTGGGCAGTTTGCAGGGAATGCCTGTCACAAGCTTCTCAGCAATCTTGACCTCCTTCAAAGAATTGCAGAGACTGAGTGTGCTTTTCAAGTCTTTGGAATCATTGATGCCCTTCGAAAGTTTAAGTCTGTGGTGACAGCATGTTTTGGTATGGTTCTGGAGGATGACTTTTCTGAAAAAAATTGATTGCTTCAGAGACTCATATTTGGCAATCATGAACATCAGTGTGACTCCAAAAGTTCATGCTGTTTTCTTCCATGTGAAGCAATTCATTGAGATCAAAAGGGCTCCCTTGGGGATCTTTAGTGAGCAGGCAACAGAATCAATGCATCATAATTTCAGCTCACATTGGCAGAGATACAAAGGAGACCGCAATCATCCTGAGTATGCAAAGAGGCTTCTTTCATGTGTTGTGGACTACAACAGCAAGCATTTGTGAAGAATCAAATATTGAGAAGAATTTATTTTATGTACCATTTGCTCTTTATGTGTTTAGAATCAAGAGGTTGTTTTTGTGTTTTGGCTTAGAATAACTAAAAGAATTATTTAAGAAAGTGTTTATTATTTCCATCTTGTTAATGAAAAACTATATCAGTTGTGTCAGAATAAACTATTATTCAAGTGAATTTTAGACAGTTATGTTTTGGAGTAATAAATGCTTATTTTGAAGAGTTTTTGAATGCTGTAAAAATGCAAAATTTGAAAAGCTGTCATTTCGCCCTATTGTGCAAAGTACTAAAAACTAAAAATCGAAATTATTTTCTCGGACGAAATAGTTAGATTTCAAATTTTACATTTTTGGAGTCAGGAAACATTGTAGTTTCACCCTGTCAAAGCAGTTTTCTCGGGTCAGCTCAAAGTAGTTTTTGGTCATTTTTACAACAGTGTAATGAGGTCATTACTCCATTTCTTATTTGCATCATTAGTTGGAGTAGGAACTTTGAAAATGCTGATACCTTTGTGTCTTCTTGAAGTTGAACAACCAAATATTGCACAATTTTCACCAGGCATATCAAAAAAATCAATTTCAATAAAAACAGAAAGACAACTTAAAAAAATAACAGGCAATTGCTAACAACAACAATCTTTTTGTGCAGGTTCGGAAGTCCGGAAACGAGAAAAAACAGTATGAAAGAGTTAAAACAATGCGCTATTGTTCGCTTCCAAACTATATCTTTCTTATAACTATGCTTTAAAATAGAATTTTCAAAACTTATTGAATTACTAAATAGTTAAAAATTGACAATTAAAAAAAAAAAGGTTCTGTATTTTCTAAATTTTGTGTATATTTTCAAATTTAGAATGGAAAGCGTGACAGTAAGAAAGATTATACTATGGCTTATTTTTCATACAGTTGCTAATCCTGTGAGGTAGAAACTTAAGGTGGCTTCACAGGAAATAAAAGGTGTAAAATCAAAAAAAAAAAAAAAAAATTGAAAAACATGATTTTTGAGACTTTTAACAATGCTGAAAATGATGGTACAATTATTTTTTAATAATTTTAATTTTTTAAACAACAATTTTGCATTTTGCAGGTATGATATAAAGTAGCTTCCTTAGCAACGCCTATAGCAACGGAAAAAAGCATTTTAACATAATTTATAAACTCAAAACACGATATCTCAACATTAAAAAATGCTTAGACCTTCAAATTTTCCCTAATTGTCCAATACATATATATGTAGAGAATGAACTAGAATCTTGATAATTGAATGAATATTTATTGATTGCTAAGTCTTTTTTTGAACCCTACCCCATAAAAATTAGTCAATTTTCAGTTTTTAGGGACTTAAAAGAAATGTTTTTGTTTTTATATATTGATCTTAGTTCATCCTCTACCTCATATATCAGATAATAATATTGCAAAGTTGCGAGTTGTTTTAATTAGCCATTCTGGTTTAATCGTGTTTTGAAAAATAAATAAATATATGCTTTTTTATGCGTTTTTTATAAATAAAGTCCTCTTTTTTTTTTTTTTTCAATAAGCATTTATATTTTATTGTTATTTTCATTAAATTGAATTTATAAAACTGATTTTAGAACAGATTTAAGTTATTTTACTAAAAAAAAAACATTTCCTGTGAAGCCACCTTAAGCATGTTTTTGCGATAAAGAATATAAAAAACCTTTAAATAAAAAATAATTAACTTTTATATTTTTAACTTTTAATTCATATAAGTTGAAATTGTAAGATGTATTTTTGTACGAAATGCATTTTAAAATCTAAAATAAGGTAGCCTATACATGCAAAAAATAAAAGTCATATGATTATTCTTGAATGCATACCCAGTTTACTAATTGACCAACATTGCTGACTGAAGTATTATTTACATTTATTTACTGAACAACATGCAGAAAAGATATTGAATGAATATTGAATGTCCAGTTGTATTTGTTTCAGTTTCAAAAAACTGATATTCATTTTAATTGGTTTTTGACAGTTATCATATTGTTAAGGTTAGTACAGTAATGTCACCTTAGCACAATAGTCTAGTTACAAGTTCATTTTAAGTACAGTCAGGAAACTGCTTGCAATAATCATTGGAAACTTTGGAAATCATTGGAAGCAAAAATTGAAGTTGTTTCTCATCTTAAATTTTTTTTGTTGAAATCTTACATACAAGCATTGGAAACTTGAAAAGAGCTTGCAGTTGCCATGCATAGACCTATTTTTTTCTGAAAAAGAGTCAATAGCAAGTAGCATTTCTAAATATTGCAGTGGCTGGTACAGTTTCTTAGAGTTGGTAGTGCAATACTGTTCCAGACTGTTGTTGGTTGTACTGAAATCTAACTTCTTTTATTTCAGTAATCATTAATCTCATGGAGTCAGGTATCTAGTGTCAAATAGTGCTGGCCAACAAGCTCCTCAGATAAGTACCAGAAGCAGAGCCCAAGTTCCTTGTTTGTTGCTGCAGAGATGGCTTCATGTTTATAACTTAAAATCTCAGAAACCTCCAATAAATAGGAATGATAGCTCAACAAGCTCTCTAGTCATAAGAAGGTGCCAATGGAAGTGGCAAAGTCATAAGAAGGTGCCAAAAGAAGTGGTAAAGGAATGATAGCTCAACAAACTCTCTAGTCATAAAAAGGTGCCAATAGTTCCACTGATAGGTTTGATGAGGTTATTGTCATTATTTCAAAGAATAATCATTATTTCCCAAATCCTTTTAGTATATAAATCCTGCACTCAATCACTCATTTGTCAAAGCAATCAGTTATGGTATTGACAATTTATATAATTTTAATAATTTTACAATTTAACTTCAAAGCTTGAGGTTTATCCCTAAATATTGTCAATTTGAAAAAAATATTTGGCATGCATTTTTATTTCCAATAATAAAACAGACTGTACTGATGCCAGAAGATTATTTCAAACTTATATATATTTTTTAGAAAATGTTCTCCTTTCAAAGTTTCAATGGATTTTTCAAATTCTACAAAGTGGGATTATCTTATGCTTGTTCAAAGATGGCCACAAGCAGTCTGTCAAATTGTTAACGTAAGATACAATCGATCTTTTGTTGCTAAATACTTTGAGTAGTTTTTTTTTAAATTACTTTTAACTTTGTAATCACTAAATTTAATAGTCAATAATTTACAACTAGTTCTTACATTAGGATGCTAGTTATTTTAAATCAAAGAATTCTTTATTACAATGCACCAAAGTGATTGTCAGGTTCAATCTTTAATCAAATGAAACTTTTTTACATAAGAGTATTTGTCTGTAGTTACAGAAATTATGGTTTCTGAAATTCAGACAAAGAGCAAGACAAAAATGGAGGAAAGAGGTAAACTTGAGGGACCTCTGGGCCATCTATGAACTTGAGGCTCTTTAATTTTTTTTTTTTTTTTTTCTCTACATATTTCTAATTATTTTATATATATATATGAAATTTGGGCCCTCTTAAAGCTGGGGGATTAGTCTCTGAATGGGGTAAATAGAAAGTTTTTACATAAATAGTCTTAAAATAAAAAATTCTTTTGCTCAAAAATCAAAGTTTGTTGATAGTAGACTACCTCAGTGATCTGGATGCTTATTCTTGGATGCTCTTTCTTTTTATTAAATCTTAAATCAGTCAAAACTTGCATGAATACTTTCCCTGCAATCTTCAGCAAGGTTGCTTGATCCTCATTTATGGTGCTACACCTATGGCTGTACATGGCACAGTAGAATGTGGATTTTTCAAGTTATTTGTTTTATTTCCATTTAAATATGAAATGAAAAGAAATGAAAGAAATGAATTGTCTAGGTTTATTATTGTAATTTTATTTAATTTGTAATTTGCTGGCAAAGCAACAATTTTTATCTCAAATATTTTGCAAACAATTTCAATTAAACTTGAAAATGATTTTAAATTTTTTTATTCAGAGAATCCATGTTTTCTAATATCATGCTTGAATTGTTTCTGTCCCAAAGTCTTCCAATAAAATGTTTCTTAACAGTAAAACAACACTAATAGGTTTTTCAATTTATGTAGCTAGATTTAAATCTATGATAAAAAATATTTGAGTCTTTATACAGTTCATAAAGTTAAATGAATTTACTGATTTTCAACATATTTACTGTACTATTTGTCCATATTCCCAAGAGTTTTTTTCTCTGTGTTCTATAACTATATAAAAAATCTTATATAAAAAAGTTTTTCTTGAGTGCCATGACATTAAAACTGGTAGTTCCTTTGGTCCACTGTAACAGACATCAGAGTCTTATTGAGATACCTATTTTGTTTTTTGAAATATTTCAAGCAATTTTGGCACATTCTGTAATTTCTGGTAAATGTTTTCACTAGTTTTTTTTTAAAATGGAAAGTCTTTAAAATTTTTTCTTTTTTTTTTTTATAAAATGAGTAACATGTTTTATAACATGTTGCTTTATAAAGTTAATTTAAAAAAAGGAACTGCAATCAAAGAAATCTCTTTCTACAAAACTTGTTGGATTATTAAGTGTTATAATTCAACTGTACCACAGATATAAAATAAAAATGAAAATTATTTCCTAAAAAGTTTCATTTCTTCCTAAGTTATCTGAGTTGTTGTTTTTCCTTTTAAATTTGCAAATCTAATTATTAAAGTAACTTAGGCATCAGGTCATCCTTGTGGAGTGCCTCCTCAAGTAAAAGGATGGACAATTCATGGTTTGTGGCCTTCAAGTTGGAACAGTTCTCCTCCATTTTATTGTCAAGATACAAAGTTTGATATGGCTAAAATTAATGTAAGTTATTTTTTTAAAAAAAAAAAAGAAGTCTGTTATTGTGTAAAAATGTATAAAGTTATCAATATGTGGATTAACTTAATTTAAAACCGTTTTGTCAATTTGATTTTTTATCTTTTTATACATAAGTTCATTTCACTGTGATGTTTCAAAAAGTTATATTTTCTGTATCTTTTATTCTTTTTTTTTTATATATATATTTATAATATCTTTTTTGACTTTAATTCAACATGAATTAAAACAACTCACTATGTGATTATCTAATAAAAAAAACTAAAGTACTTAAAAGCATTAAAATGTTAAATATGTCAATCTGCTTAAAAAAATTGATTTAAGTAACAATACAGTAATTGATTGGCACAGATTTGAGTTCTTACATAAAATGGCAGAAAAAATGGTTGCATGTTTATTTGACTCTTGTATAGAAATTTTGCCCCAAATAAAATACAGGAAATATAGTTTTCTTTCTAATTGTTGTCTCCCAGAAATATAACAATGTGGTCAGGGATTTTGATTGGTCTTTTGAAGGTTAATAGAAGAAAGTGTTTTTTTTTGGTAAAAACCATAGATGTTAAGAATAACTTTTAATTATAAATGCATTTAACTTTTTTCACTCTGCAGTTCAAAAAATTTTAGAAGAAAGGAATTCAACAAGTTCAAAACACAAAGTAAAATCTCTTAGTTAATGTTAGTTTTAAACTTGTGGACTTTTATTGTTTTATTTGTTGATTGTTTATTATTTATGCTTAGTTGGTTTTTTTTTTTAAGAATTGAGCTGGAGTTTCTTCTAAGTTGGTAAACAATATTTATGGTCAGAGAAAATTCCTTTCATTCATGGAAATTGGCCACCAAGGATTTTTTTATGTCTAAAAATATATATAAAGAAACATTTAAAAAAATATTCTGCCATTAGTTAAATACTAATCTAAAACTCATTGTAACTGGGTAAGATTTAATTCATTTAACAGACATGGTTTGCAAACAATTTTGACATTTTAGATCAGATGAAAAACCTTTTTGTTGGTTGATCTTTCAAAGTTTTTTTTATAGGATTTGAAAGACATTTTAAACATCATTTGGCCAAATTTGTATCTTAAAGAATCTGAAGATAGTTTGTGGTATGCATATGTTTATAATATTTTTTACTTACTACTAAATGCTTGCAGAGATTATATTTCAGTATTTAGTTCGATTGAAAAAACTTGTATGTTAAAACTAAGAATTGCAACTGTTAGGAATATTTTTATATATATCTCTCTCTATCTCTACTGAATACTTTTGTTTGTTTTGATTTGTTTGTATCTGTTTTAGTTCTCAAGAATTTTATCTTATTTTGATTAGGAAACATGAATATGAAAAACATGGGACTTGCGCTGCTCTAAATCCATATTTTGTAACAGAACACAATTATTTTCAAAGAACCTTAGATCTTAATGAAAAATTTGATGTGCAGAGGTAATAAATCATTTACTAATTTTTTAAAGTGGGCTATAGTATGTAAATTTAGCAGAATCCACCCAAAGGTGGAGATTTTGTCCATTGGTATTTTGACCAAACATCATTTTAAAAAATATTGGGTGGGTAAAGCGATACTGTATGACATAAATGTGATGACCCTACACCTGTTTGGCCAGTATTAAATTATAATAGTAGTGCAATTAATGAAAATCAAAGATTTTTGGACTAAGTTACCTCATTTAATGATATTGAATACTATTTAGATGATATAAGAGGGTTTTAATTAAGCATCCAAAACTTGAGTGTCAAACCAAGTCAACATCAAGTTTTACAAGTCGATACAATGTTCAACACAAAAATTGGCAGTTTTGATTGCAAATTTATTAAATATTAAGTGTAAAGTTTAAAATTCAAAAATTGTACTTAATAAAGCTAAAAGAGAGCTCTTTATTAAAACTGTTGTTCATCAAGAAACTTTTTTTAATTTAGAATATTAGAGAACAAAGGTATCTTTCCCAGAACTGATGGCTATGAGGTGAGCTTTGATCATTCATACAATTTCTTTTTTCTTGTACATTATTTAAATGCTTTAGAATATTAGTTGAATGTAGAAATCAAATAGAGTGTTTTTGAAAAAAAACTGGTTTTATCTAGGATTTTTTTAATGGGCAGACACAAAGAAATTTCTCAAATGTTGATGCAAGTATATTCTGCATACTTATTAAAGTTTGCAAGTAATTGGATAACTTTAATAAGTACGCAGAATATATTTCTATCAGGATCTATACGAATAGTTTAGGTTTGAAACTCTTTAAAAAAAAAAAGGAGTAAAAAAAAAAACCTGCAAGAATTTCCTAAAAGAAAATAAAAGAACATCAGGCAAAATCTTGTTTGAAAACAAAGGTGGTATTTTGTACTGTTGTAAAAAATGACCAAAAACTACTTTGAGCTGACCCGAGAAAACTGCTTTGACAGGGTGAAACTACAATGTTTCCTGACTCCAAAAATGTAAAATTTGAAATCTAACTATTTCGTCCGAGAAAATAATTTCGATTTTTAGTTTTTAGTACTTTGCACAATAGGGCGAAATGACAGCTTTTCAAATTTTGCATTTTTACAGCATTCAAAAACTCTTCAAAATAAGCATTTATTACTCCAAAACATAACTGTCTAAAATTCACTTGAATAATAGTTTATTCTGACACAACTGATATAGTTTTTCATTAACAAGATGGAAATAATAAACACTTTCTTAAATAATTCTTTTAGTTATTCTAAGCCAAAACACAAAAACAACCTCTTGATTCTAAACACATAAAGAGCAAATGGTACATAAAATAAATTCTTCTCAATATTTGATTCTTCACAAATGCTTGCTGTTGTAGTCCACAACACATGAAAGAAGCCTCTTTGCATACTCAGGATGATTGCGGTCTCCTTTGTATCTCTGCCAATGTGAGCTGAAATTATGATGCATTGATTCTGTTGCCTGCTCACTAAAGATCCCCAAGGGAGCCCTTTTGATCTCAATGAATTGCTTCACATGGAAGAAAACAGCATGAACTTTTGGAGTCACACTGATGTTCATGATTGCCAAATATGAGTCTCTGAAGCAATCAATTTTTTTCAGAAAAGTCATCCTCCAGAACCATACCAAAACATGCTGTCACCACAGACTTAAACTTTCGAAGGGCATCAATGATTCCAAAGACTTGAAAAGCACACTCAGTCTCTGCAATTCTTTGAAGGAGGTCAAGATTGCTGAGAAGCTTGTGACAGGCATTCCCTGCAAACTGCCCACCATGGTATGGTTCTTGTTGAATGTGGAGAGCTGAGGGCCACTTGACAACATTGGAACAAACTTCTGTCATGGCTTTGTACATGTGATTGACCACACCAAGGAGAAGATGGAGTTCCATTGGTGGTATGAGCTCCAAGATGAGTTTGTTTTCAGAACCAGATAGCAAAGGCTCATGCACTACATTGCCAAAAGATCTTGCCTTTTTGATATCACCACCAGACTTAGCAAACTCTTGATAACAGGCAACAAGTGAGCCTAGTGTCCTCAAAGATCCTGATTGAGAAAGATGCTTTGATTCTGTGTTGCACCAAGAGCAAGGGTGAGTACTTGCATGGCTCTGAAGGCCACAAAGGATGTTGGCAAGTTTCATGTCGCATGAGACAACAAAGTTGACTTTGTCTAACTTGATTAAAGACAAGATCTGCCTCACATTTTCAAAGTTTTCTGGTAGTCCTTCTGATAAAGCCACAAGCATTTGACGCTTTACACTACTGTCTTTGGCAGTCCTCTGAGTTAAAAGTTTTTTCCGTGGTGGTGACCTTGAATCACAGTGAGAATCCAACTCCATGATGCCAAGAGAAACTTTCAGAAATCCTCCACCTCCATCAATTCCCAACTTGACAATATGATTCTGGAAAACTCTTCGAGAAAGCAGGACTTCATTCAAAAGCTCGGCAAGATCCTTGCAATGCACAACCACAAAGTCAGTGGAGTTACTCTCTGATAAAACTTGGATGCTGGTTTGAGTAAAAAACTCAGACAACTGTTTGCCAATGGCTTCAAACTTAGCTAGAAAACTAGTCTCCACAATCTTGGTGTCACTGACTCTGTTGATGGTTGATGCCAATTTCTTCATGCCAAGGTTGGACAGTCCTGTGTTTAGCTGAACTTGTACAAGATCTTCAGTTTTGATGCTGGGTTCAGGAAAAAGAGCTCTTGCACTTGAGCTTCCTAAAAATGAAATTATATTAACACTTTTTGTAATTTTAAGTTTTAAAATTAAAGGTATTCCTTCTGAACCTGCCATCTTTATATGTATATATAAAAGTATCACCTGTTTTAACTCTAAGTGGTGGGCCGCCTTTAGGATGCGATATTTTGGCAGTACCACCAGGTGTGGAAGGTTTAATAGAGATGACTTGAGTAGCTATTTGCTCTGCAGCGAGTGGATCAGCTGTAGCTAGCTGCTTGAGATTCTCTCTAAAAGTGAATGGAGTGCACTGATGTGGCAGACCTCTTCCAACTAGACTCAAACAATCACCACATCTTTGAGGGGTACAATCTTCCACAGGTTTAGAATAGTCCACTGGGCTCTTCTCATTCAACTTCAAATGTCCAACTTGACAAATAAGACAGTTGCAACCTTGATCTCTTGTTGGTGGTCTAACTTTTATAGATGAGAAAGGAAACAAAGGTGGCAGGTTAACATCTTTTCCTTCATCTTTTCTCCGAAGAATTGTTCGACATGAGTCACAAATGCCTCTTGGCACTCTGGTATCAGTCAAATCAAGACTTGTATGGTAATGCTTGAGGATCTTTTCAACAAGGAACTGTGTCAACTCTCGAGAGCACTTCTTCAGACACAAGACACAGACAGATTTCCGACAATCTTCATGATTTTTTGAAAAATTTGGCATTTTGAAATTTTTCTCACACAACTGATAAGTGAAACACTTTAAATAAACATGTTCACTGCCAATTCCCGGAATTTTTAGCTTGTTTACAATTTTGATGCAAAACTTAAAACAAACATGTTCACTGCCTATTCCCGGAATTTTTATCTTCTGAGTTAAAATAAATACAAATTATACTTGCTATATAGACTGTTATGTTTTAGAGTAATAAATGCTAATTTTGGAGAGTTTTTGAATGCTGTAAAAATGCAAAATTTGAAAAGCTGTCATTTTGCCCTATTGTGCAAAGTACTAAAAACTAAAAATCAAAATTATTTTCTTGGACGAATTAGTTAGATTTCAAATTTTACATTTTTGGAGTCAGGAAACATTGTAGTTTCACCCTGTCAAAGCGGTTTTCTCGGGTCAGCTCAAAGTAGTTTTTGGTCATTTTTTACAACAGTGATTAACGTAATTACTAGAGACAGACTCATCGATGACTCTTTGAAAAAACGAATTGATTCCTTCAACCTTTATATTTGTGAGTTTCACTTTACTGAAGATCAATTTTGGGTTTACTCATCTCGAAAAATTTTAAAGGATGGAGCATTGCCAACTCTAAATCTCCCCAAGAAAAGTAATCAACCACAGCGAAGTTCAATATCCATTACAAAACGTGAGGAGTTTTTAGTGACGCAAGAGTAAATTTCTCGAACTACACCGTCATGTTACAAATCTTTTGATGATTTTACAAAACGTATTTTAAAGCTCTCTCTTGGTGATTGTTGGAAAATTTCTTTGGATGATAAATTTGCAGTAATTACTTGTAATTCTCCAGAACATATTTTACCAAAGTATGAAATTTATGTCAACGAGTTGCTAGACTATTGTATAAGAATTTTTGGTTGGATGTTACCAGTAGATCATCTTTTGTACCTTCAATATAAAGGATCTTTTTTAAATGTTTCTTTATCAAAATTTATAAGTCATATTGAAACTCTTGTACTTTGTCCTGGTGTTGAAGTAAAAAGTTTAGACTTAATCAACCAAAACTTTAAATTTGAAAAACATGTTATAACTAAAAAATTTAGCTACTTGCTTTTTAAGCAACTTCCTCTTAAACCTAGATTAAATCAAGATGAGTTTTATCGTTCACTTAATTATAATATTTTAATAAAATCCCAGAATTGTTGTTATTCATGCCATTCATTGCAACTTAAAACTAATTATGAAGTAAATAGTAAAAATAAAACTTTAAACCAACCTGCAAAGCTGAATGCTCCTCTTAAATTTACCTCCACCGAACGAATTAAATTAAGTTTGCAACAACATCGTTTAAAATGCAAACAGTTGGAAAATCAGATTGAACATATGAAAACAGTTTTGAAAATGGGAAGTGAAAAAGTTAATTTAGAGCTTGATCAAGACCTTAAAACATTGTACTCTGGTTTTAATCAAAAAAATATTCCAGACTTCATGAAACTATTTTGGAATGAGCAGCAAAATTATATTAAAGCTTCTAGTCCCTGTAGTGTTAAGTATCATCCAATGATAATAAAATTTTGTCTCAATTTAGCAGCTAAATCTTCGTCAGCATATTCTGATTTGCGTTTTGATAGTAAGACTGGTTCAGGATTTTTAGTTCTTCCAAGTTTACGCACCTTGAGAGACTACAAAAATTATATACATCCTTCAAGAGGTTTTAATCCTCAAGTCATTATTGATCTTGCAAATAAAACTTCTAACTTCTCTAGTTCTGAACGATTTGTTACAATTCTGTTTGATGAAATGAAAGTTCAAGAAGATTTGGTTTGGGATAAATACTCTGGTGAGTTAATTGGATTTGTAGATTTAGGAGATATTCAAACTAACTATGCAACACTTAAAAATGTGAGAGAGCTAGCCTCTTATGTTTTAGTTTTTCATGTTAAAAGTATAGTAAACCCACTTTCCTATAGTCTAGCAACATTTGCTACAACTGGAGTAACATCAACACAACTTATGCCAATATTTTGGAAAGCAGTGCGTTATCTGGAGAGTATAAATTTGAAAGTTATATAATACTTCCTATTTGGAGATGCACCATCTGCAACTGCAGATGGTGCATCTCCAAATAGGAAGTTTTTTAAAATGCATAAGAAATTAGATGGTGGCTCAGGGAAAAACATTATATATCGCACTAAAAACTTATTTAGTAATGATAATAGATTCATCTTTTTTTTTGCAGATGTTCCTCATCTAATCAAAACTTCTCGAAACTGCCTAAGTAATTCTGGCTCTGGATGTAAATCACGCTACATGTGGAATAGTGGATTTTTTCTTCTTTGGAATCATATTTCAACATTTTACAATTCTGATTTAGAAAGAGGTTTAAAACTTGTTCCTAAACTAACAAGCGATCATGTAAACTTAACACCATATTCTGTGATGAGGGTACGTCTTGCCTCCCAAGTATTGAGCGAAACGGTAGGAAATGTTTTAAAGCAGTTTGGACCACCAGAAGCTGCTGGAACTGCAGAATTTTGTTTAATGATGGATATGTTTTTTGATTGTTTGAATGTAAAGAACAGTGTTGAGCATATAACAAAAAGAAAAGCATTTTTAAAACCTTATGAATCAGTAGATGATTCAAGATTTGCTTGGTTAGATAACTTCCTCTTATACTTTAAATTGTGGAAAGAATCTATAGATCAGCAAGAAGGAAGTTTTGATGAGAACTCAAAATCAAAACAAAGGTGGTATTTTGTAACACCAAGCTGCTCAAAATTTTGCTTGTGGTCCATCATGCATCATGCAAAACATTAAAAAAAAGAATGGTATTACAATATTGTTGATTGTTTAGAAAATCCAAAGTTTCTTTTTTTACAGTGAATGCAGTTTTTTCCTCGAGCAATGTCTCCTAAACACCAGCTAATTTTAGGCTTCGACTGTAAAACATGCTCAGAAATATTTAATCTTACATAAAGACAGATTTTTTAGGAAATCTTGTTAATTAGGAGATAAACTGTAATTGAGAGTAATTTGTTTACAAATAAAATATTCTTTTCAGAAAATACCAAAATAATTTAATTAAAACTGGATTCATAAGAGGGAGTTCTGTCCCTTTGTCATTTTTTTAGTGACGTTTGAAGGCGTTAAAATTATCATAAAGAAAATTATGAGACTTCCTGCCTAGGTTTTCAAATCACACAATAAAATTATTGAAACAAAGTAATTGTTGTAAAAATTTGTATTTTAGACAGCACTAATTATCAATGCAATAAAAGAGTCATATCCTGTTAACTCGTGCCCAGGATGTGGATATGTAAAGGTACTTGTCAAATCTAAATATCTGGTAAAAATCAGACATTTTTATAAAAATGTTTTAGTACAAATTTCTCATCAAATTCTTTTTTCTATTTCAGGATGTTGGTCAAGTGCTATCTCAGAGCTATGTGTGCATGGATAATAATTTACGATTAATCGATTGTCCTGATTGCGAAAATAAGTGTGATGACCACAAAAGTGTTTTATATCAGCCATTGCATTTTAATGAGCATTAAAATTTTGTTTTAGTAGTTATTCAAAGGAACCATTTTAACCTAAAGTTGACTAAAACTGTCTCTGATTCTGTTTTTTATGTAATTTTTAATCATTTTAACTGTAATTATTTAAATTTAAGAGATGAATTTCAAGGTCAACTTCTCATTTCAATTTTATTTTAATTAGATTATGAATTTTTAAACTATTAATGCTTTTTCTGTTATGTTTTTATCGTTGTAAATTTACAATTATCAATGTTTTTTGTATTATGTTTTTATCGTTGTAAATAAAAAATATTGAATTTTTTATAACCTTTTTTAGTAAGAAATTCTAAAAAATGTGAAAAACCGTATCTTGTAAAACTTCTTAAGTTAATTCTTAAGCCTAAGAATCGAATACAAGTTAGTTAAAGAATCGAATCGAATGATTAAAGAAAGAATCGAATACAAGTAAATTAAACCGAATTTTCTAAGAACTGAGTTTTGAATATGAAATCCAGTACAGTAATACTTTCATCTTTAAAACGAGAGGTTCTGTAGAATAATGTTTATTAAGTATAAGATGAATAAAATCATGTTTGGACAAAAATTTATATATTTTTCTGTTAGTTAATAATTAAAAAAGAGTAATGATGCCAAAAGAAGCAAAATTGTATATATTTTGATGGGGTTTAATGGGGTGGGAAATGATTTTAGGATTTTAGATTTGAAATATCTTGTTAAAAATTTCTGAATGACAATCGAAGAAATGTAGTTAAAATTCTACATTTCCTCAATTACTTGTCTTTTTACTGTGCTGTTATTTCTCTTTTTAATTCATTATTAGTGGATAAAGTTTTCACACAAAAAATGTGCTATTTAGATATACCGGGGTACGTTGGCCCTAGGGGTAGGATGGCTTTTTTGAGTTAGTTCTTTAACTATGCGCACTGGGAATCAAGGGGAAGGTCGGCAGCACTCCTCCCCTCATTCCTCAGAAGTATCACAGATGCCTGAGCACAGTCAGCAGTGTTGTGTCTTTTTATCGATTTTAGATAAGTTGAAGTATATTTTGAACAGTTCGTTTGATGTGTATGTGTTCGCTAGTCTTGTTTGAAGCTTACAGTCTGAGAATTATTTTAATATACAATGTTACACAGTATCTGTTGATGGGTTAGGAAAAAAAATAGTTTTTACTCTAAACATGGCGATGGGGCAGGTTGACCCAGCACAAACGAGGCAAGTTGGTCATGTGGGCTAACATACCCCGTTATGATGGAAAAAACTGCTAGTGATAGAATGTTTTTGTTGAAGCACTAATTTTATTGAGATTTTTTAGCCAGTTTCGAAACATCTAAGATAAAAATTAATCCTAATAAATCAAATCGATATTTTGTAATTTTGTTAGAGTTTTATCCTATGTAGGTAATATGTAAATTAATGTAAGAATGTAATAACAGTAAGTAAATTTGCTTTTGTAGAATTAAAAGAATTAAGAATGTTAATATGTAATTGTAATAAGTAAATACTACATATTAAAAAAAGTAAATATGCAATATAGTACCTAATTGTAAGTTTCAACACACATTTGTTATAAACCAGCTTTAAAATGTGGGAAGAATTATAATAATAAATAAATGGGCATTTTATAATTTTGTTAGCGTAATCAAGGTTTCATAGTGTGTAGGTAATGAAAAAATTAACTATTTACTCTATATCATATTATTATTATTATTATTACTATTATTATTATTATTATTATTATTATTATTATTATTATTATTATTATTAATATTATTATTATTATTATTATTATTATTATTATTATTATTATTATTATTATTATTATTATTATTATTATTATTATTATTAATATTATTGGTATTATTATTTTTATTTATATTATCAATTACACAAACTAAATAATTTGTTTGGTTTATATAACATTACTTAAAGTTTCACGCAATAGCGATCATCAGATGTTATCCAAATATAGATGCGTAAGATTTTATATTTACAATATCTTTCACTGTAACAATTTTAAAAAAATAGAAAAAAATAGTAGGCTAGAACTACAACTTATACTACGTTGTATTGAGCACTCTTACTGGAAATATTAACATAATTTCTACAATACTATATATATGTGTGTGTATGTGTGTGTATTATAATATGAAAATTTCATATTAAAAAACATTATCAACTAACATGTAATATATTAAAAAAAGTAAAATTTAAAAAATGTAAATATATAATATAGTGTTTAACATGTAAGTTTTACTACAACTCTACATTTATAATATAAAATTGTGTTATCAAAGTATAATGTAACTTACTTTAAATATATTTTTAGATCTACCTAAAAATGGTGCGATGCTATGTTAGCAAGTCAGAACGAGGAAAAATGTCGCAAGATACAATATTACTTGCAGTAATACAAGTAACAAAATATAAAAGATCAATTAGTACAGAGTTAGTACAGAGTTCAAAATACCACGGAAGACTTTACAAAAGGGATTGCATAATGTACAATGGATTACCTTCTGCTAGTAATGCTTCATGCATACATGGTTCAATATTAAACACAATTGGAGTAATTTAAAAAATGTTTATACAATGTGTAGGCTAATTCTATTTACTTTGCAGTTATTTGAATCTGAGCAGGAAGTCTTGCTTGAACAATATCTTATGAAAGCAAGTGACATATACACCGTCTTTCTCCTAAGGAGGTCAGACGCTTTGCATATACACATACTCTTACCTGCAGCTGAATTATTCCCCAATCATGGACAGAGTTACAAATTGCAGGGATTGTGTGCAGGATTCTTGAAGAGGCATCCAAAACTTTCTATTTGTTCTCCTCAAGCAACAAGTTTAGCCCGCTGCACTAGCTTTAATCAGTATAATGTTAAATTGTTTTTCGACAACTTAAGTAATGTTTTGACAAGGTTGAAAGTGACCCCTGCAGACATGTGGAATATTGATAAGACCGAAATCACAACTGTGCAACACAAAAATGAAATACCAGGTGCCACTTCTAACCCTTTACTTTTACCAACACCTGAAGATGTAAGGCCTTTTGAAAAAGCTAAGCATAGAAAACAGAGAATAAATAGGCCTAAAATTGGAAACGAGTTTCTGCTTTATTAACAGATACCGCTGTTAAAAAAGCCTTGGAACATGAACAGAAGACATGAAAAGAAAAGAAAAAAAGGACTTTGAAACAAAAAAAAAATAAAACACATACTAAAAAACTATTCTCTACAAAAGTAGGTGATCCAAATAATTCTAAAACCAGCAAGATTCAATCTTGTCAAACTAAAAGAAAGAAACCGAACAAGAAAGATGAGGAATATGACATTGAAGATAAAAACGAAGATACTTTGTGTCTTAAATGCCTCAAACCTTTCCCTAGAGATGCAAAAAAACGTGTTTTTTTGCTGTCATGTTTTTTTCACCCAAAAAAACGTGTTTTTTTGGTTTTTTTGGGGTTTTTTTGGTTTTTTTGGAGTTTTTTTGGCTTTTACAGCTCTTTTTAGTTTTTTTGTTTACTTACTTTTAATTTTTTTTTAACTTATATAAAATGCTTAGTTTTGTTTGAGCATTTTAGATTCTATATCAAATTATATTAAAATTAATCTATTTTTATTAAAGCGTGAACAGAGTTCACAAAAGAGTTAAATTAATGATTTTTTTATTGCTAAAATAGTTAACAAACTATTTGTTCTTTTCAAAATTTGAATTCAAAAATTGATAAAAAAAACAATGTTATTTTAAGTTGTTTTTTTTAAACTAAAACTCATCTACAGAAGAATCTTGACTAGAAAACTCTGATTCTTGGTCAAATGACTCAAATTCTTGTTCAGGTGACTCTTCATCTGAAACATTTATTGATTCGTGAGATTTATCTGAATTATTTATTGGTTCTTTAGGCAGAATTGGTTGTTGTGTTGCACGCATATCTATTGCTTCCAGTTTTAAATTTTGCAATACAAACACTAATTTTGCTGCTCTTTCATTAGTTAATCTGTTCCTTTTGGCACTGTGAATATTTGCATAACTGCTAAAACCTCTTTCGCAAGCAGCACTTGTAGCAGGAAGCTGAAGAATTTTTGCTGCTACTTTTGCTAATTCAGTAGATGAACATAATCCCTTCCACCAGTTTGGACCGAACGTTAAGTCAACAGCTGTCCATATAAAAGTTTTTGAAAAAACTCCTCCTTTACATTGATAATTTGCTAAATCAGCCATCAAAATATCTATTTTGATATTAGGTGAGTTTACAGCAATTGAATATATCACTTCACATGCATCAATCTGTTAAAAAAATTTTGATATGAATTAATGGTTTTACTTGGTTTAATAAAAATAAACAAAAGTTACTAACAATTTAACCTTTTGTTCCCCATTTAAATATCTTCCTTGATATTTGGGGTCAAGTAGATTAGCAGCCATATGAACTTTTGTTAAGCAAAATTTTTTTCTTTTAGCAAATAGTTCTTTCATTTCTACTTCCTCTTTTTTTGTTAAAGGACTGCTTACTATGTTTTGAGTAATATTATTTTCTAAATTATAAAAGATTTCAACTATAGATGACAACATTGGGCTGTCGGCTTCTGTTATCTTGATTGCATCAGCTATTGGTGCTAGCAGCTTTAAAAATCCTTGAACATTATCCCAAAAAATATCTGATAACAAGCTATTTTTTGCTGTAGAATTCAATACACATCGCTCAGAGATGGCCAAAGATTTTAAAGACTGTTTATTTTTCTGTATACTCTCAAGACACGCCACAGTGGAACCCCATCTATTAATAAATAGATTTTAATCACATATCCTAATTTAATAATATAAAATTCGAAATAAAATAGATTACTATATAAAACTACGTTTTAATTAATTGTATAAAAATAATAATTACCTGGTCTTTACCGGTAGTTTTAATGAAATGTTTGAATCAACAGTTGATTTTTGAATTTCTTTAAATATTGCACCTATTATGTGAGAGTTTTTGATTTCCTTTACAATATCTGTTGCTTGTGACATTAACACACAAAGAGTAGGTATTTTTATAAAATCATTAAAAAGCAAATTGAGACCATGAGATATACATCCATAGCAATTAAGAAGAGGATAGCTGATTTTTAATAGTTTCCATACCTTTTTCATGTTTGCTGCGTTGTCTATTACTATTCCCATAACTTTTTTAGGATTAATTTCTTCTAATACCCTCCTTATTTCATCTGCTATATATTCCCCAGAATGACTTGATGAACCTGAAAACTATTACTTTCATGTAAATACTTTACAAACTGTTCAGTTATAAAATTAAAAGTTTTGAGCATGAAGAAATAAGTTACGATTTGGGAGAGAGTTAAAAACAATTTTTTTAAAAAATGTATTTATTATTTATTCTTAAAAATAAATATAAATTTATGTAAATTTTACCTGAAGGTAGTGATTTCCATAAAATAGGCAATGATGAAGGCAATGTCAACACAAAGTTAATAATTGCTTCATTTCTGCAAAATGTAAATAGTTTTCAAGTTTTAATTTTTAAATTATTTGCATAAACAATACATTAGTATTTTTGTATAAATTTATTAAACAAGTACCAACCTAATATTACTCCATCCATCACATATAAGTCCTACAGAATCTGCTATTGCAATTGATTCTTTAACATTGCTTGATATTCTATTGAATTCTTTATCCAAAAGTGTGTTTGACACTTCATACCTTGATGGGAGCTGATAAGCTGGGCGTAAGTTTTTCAAAAAGGTTTTCCAGTATTTATTATCAACTAAACTCATGGGTGACCCACTTGCGTAAATAGCTCTAGATAGATGTGCATCAATTGATTCCTATGACAATAATAATCTTAGATAAACAATTAAAAACAAATATGCTATACAAAAAAAAAAAAATGCTGATACCTTTTCATATTGTTTCATGCTATCAAACATTGAACAGGATTTACCACTTTTAGAAATTGGTTCAGAATTTTTTAAAGGGTCTGAAATAATGCTTGTGACATTTGTACTATTACTTGAAATAAGGTTTTTAAATTTACATGTTGCTTTTCTTTGTATTTTTTCTGTCGTGATTTTTTTTGACATGATTGTGTCATCATTTAAAAGTTTGTATTTGACTTCAACTGGACATTTTTTACATTTCTTAATATGCATGGCCATACGTGTTCCACTTTTTGACATAACATCATTGCAAAAAGAACATTGAACTCTTTCCATTTTGCTCACCTGGCTTGCTGGCTTAAACAAAATGCTCACAGATGTTTTCTTTCTACCCCCAGTGTGGCCACAGACTACTCTTTTATTACTACTCATTACTGTGTTTTAATCAAAAAGATGGGATTATTTTGATTAGAAATCTGCTTAATGCTTACAATACCTTATAAAGGCTATATTCTAAAATATTTTCATAATTCAGTTATACTATCAAAAAAAATAATAATAATAATTGTATTACTAAAAATTTACTTTACTACAAATTATGAAAGGGAAAATTAAAAAATAAAAATACTACAACACACTTATGCAACATTTATAACATGATTTAAAGTACTATTTCAACTTTCTGAAATTAAATAATGGCAAATTTAACTTATTTGCAATTGCAGAAATAAAGTTAAAAAACAAAAAGCATAAAATAAGATAGCAAAATTTGAAAAAATTAAAACTATGCAAACTTATACAATACATATACATTTTGCAATGCAGCGTTATTTTATTTATAAATTAAAAAACATAAATTAAAAAAGGTCTCATTCATTCTACAAATTACAAAAATTCGCTCATTCTGTTGAAAAATTTGTTTTTAATGTTGAAGAAAAACTGTTTCGAACTCAAAAAACATATCTACATAAAAAAACAAACAAAAAAGACAAATCTCCTTTACTTATGTCTCTGTATTTTACAAGAAAAATGTTTCTTCAAATAATTTTTTCAATTTTTGTTTAGCTTATCATAAGTAAGTCATTGAAAAACAATAATAATTAATCTGCTGATAATAATTAATGTTATTTGATGAACATTTGAAGAGCTTGTAAAACAAGACAGATAAATGGTATGTTAAATAAGAGAATGACAAAGTGTTTTAATATCACCCAAAAACACACTTTTGAGGTGATATTTATTTAAATGTTTAAGGTGTTAAAGTAGTTAGTTAAAAAAATACAAAAAAAAAAATTTGTGGGGATCTGCTACTTTATGAACTTTAAAGGCAATAATAACAAAATCTTATGTTAAATAAAGGAATGAATATTCTCTTTTAGTAAATAACACTTAAAAACAAATTTTTAAAATTATTTCAGTGTTTAAAAAAAGAAAAAGAGTAGTTTAAAAAAAACAACCAAAAAAACCAAAAAACGAAGCAGTTGGTTTTTTTGGCCAAAAAAACCGGTTTTTTTGCCAAAAAACAAGAACCAAAAAAACGACTCACATCTCTAAGTGGTCTGAGAAAAAACTTTTATCATTAGTGGTCTGAGAGCAAATGTAAAAAACAAATGTCAATGAATTAGTATGATTACTAATAAATTTATAAAGTAAAAAAAAATATATATATATTGTAATATCCGTGTTCGGCATAATAGACACATGCCTTGTATTGTTAGCATTTTTATTGTGAATAAAACATGGCGGTTAGCACGCTTTAGCTTATGTTGTATTCAGTTCGTGATTCAACACAAACATCAAATATTACATGGTACCAGAAGTAAACCTGTGTTTAAAATAAAATGGAACAACTTAGACCATTAGAGGCAATGAATTTAAATGGCAATGTTTCAGAAAACTGGAGAAAATGGAAGCAGAGATGGAATCTTTATAAAATAGCTTCAGGAGTCAATGACAAAAATGAAGATATTCAATGTGCCATTTTCCTTCACATGATTGGCGAAGACGCTTTAAGAGTATATGATACATTCATCTTCACAATCGAAGAAAAAGACAAATTAACACCTTTAGTTCAAAAGTTTGAATGTTATTTCAACCCAAAAAAAAACATAACTTATGAACGATATTTATTTAATACATGTATCCAAGATAGCAGACTATTTACTGACTTCTTGATTGATTTACAAAATAAAGCTAAAACATGCGAGTTTGGAACCCTCGAGGAAAGCCTTATACGAGACAGAGTAGTCTGTGGTATCGACTCTAAAGCTGCCAGAGAAAGACTACTTCAAGACACTGAGCTCACTCTAGAAAAAACAATCAGTTTTATGAGAGCATATGAAACATCAAAAATACAACTAAAAGCCCTTGAAAATACAATCCAGGCAGATTCCATAAACAAACATGGAAACAGAACTAAATTCAACTCACTAAAGATTGATAAACCCTTACAAAAACCTTGCTATTACTGTGGATCACAACATACTTCCTCGTTTTGCCCAGCATATGGCCTAAAGTGCACAGCATGTGGAAAACTTAACCATTTTGCCAAAGTATGTAGATCCAAAACCAATCGCTTTAATACTAATACTGTAGACCAAGTTGATCAAAAGGAAATTAACGTTGCAGAGCTATATATTTATCATGTTGCAGCATCGATGGAATGTGCTGACGATTTAACAGCAAATATTACAGTTAACAACAAAAATATAACATTTAAATTAGATACTGGAGCCCAATGTAATGTCATTCCATACAACGTCTACAACTCTATTCCTAGAAGACCTCCTCTCAAAAAAACAATAACCAGACTAAAATCATATGGAGGAAACAATATTCCTGTACTAGGAACTTGCAATCTAACTGTTGAAAATAATAACATTTCACGAGTGTGCCAGTTTTTTGTTGTATCTCTATCCAATGTAAAACCACTTCTTGGTCTAAGTTCCTGCAAATCTCTTGAAATACTAAACATTAACAATGTTGAAATTGATAAAGCTAACATTTTAAAACATTATGGTGACGTTTTCACTGGTCTTGGTTTAGTTAAAGGAAACTATCACATCGCAGTTGCTGAAAATGCAATCCCAGTCATTCATGCACCAAGGAAAGTACCAATGACTATCCTTCCTAAACTTAAAAGCACACTTGACCGTTTAGTTAAAGCCACAGTGATCTCAAAAATTTCTAAACCGACACCTTGGGTACACTCATTGGTCATCATAGAAAAAAAAGATGGATCTTTAAGATTATGCATTGATCCGAAAGAACTAAACAAATCTGTTTTAAGACAATACAAAACCACTCCATCTACAGAAGAAATCTCTAGCAAACTTTGCGGCAACAAAGTTTTCACTGTTATAGACATGGCTGATTGCTATTGGCATATAAAACTAGATGAACCTTCTTCAGAGCTATGCACATTTAACACTCCATATGGCAGATACAAATTCAACCGCATGCCATTCGGCATATCATGCGCATCTGATGCTGCACAGGAGATGATTGAACTTAATTTTGGTGATATCCCAAATGTTTTGGCTATCCACGATGATTTGATTATTGCAGCTAAAACAGATACAGAGCATGATACAATTTTCCAAGAAATCCTACAACGAGCTCGTGATAGAAACATCAGATTCAACCTAAAGAAAATACAATTTCGAGTATCTGAGGTCAAGTATCTTGGCAACATAATCAGCCATGAAGGCATAAGAATTGATCCTGAAAAAACTAAAGCTATATCTGCATACCCATTACCTACATGTCAAGCAGATTTGCAATGGCTCTTAGGAATGGTCAACTATCTGCGACAATTTATCTCAAATATGTCAGAGATAACTGCTCCCCTTCGCCAGCTGCTTAAAAAAGACATACTCTGGTCATGGAACCATGAACATACCAGTGCTATAGAAAAAATTAAACAGATTCTTTCATCTTCTCCTGTACTCTCATTCTTCGACACTTCAAAAGATGTCCAGATTCAGGTAGACGCATCTTCACATGGATTAGGAGCCTGTATTATGCAAGAAGGTCACCCGATCAGCTATACTTCCCGTAGTTTAACCACAGCAGAACAGAGATATGCCCAAATAGAGAAAGAACTTTTAGCAATAGTTTTTGCTTGTGAACGTTTTAACCAATATACCTATGGGCGACAGGTCTCCATAGAAAGTGATCACAAACCTCTTGAATATATCTTGCACAAGCCGCTGTCAGAAGCACCACCTCGCATACAAAGACTTCTGATAAGACTTCAAAAATATCAAGTTGTAGTAAAATATGTTCCAGGTAAAGATCTACACATTGCTGACTCCTTATCACGTGCCCACCTCAACATTTTTGACGAAGATGATAGCCTAAATGAGGACTGCAACGTTATGATCCACACTTTAGTTCAAAATTTGCCAATATCAACAAATAGACTAAAGCAATTGCAGCACGACACTAAACTTGACCCTGCGCTCTCTCAAATAACAAACTATATAACTTATGGTTGGCCCCTACACCAACAAATGCTTTGCGGTGAAGAAAAGAAATATTGGAACATCAGAAACAACTTACACATAGCAGAGGGAATAATTCTAAAAGAAAATAAAATAGTCATACCAACCGCTATGAGACCCCTCATATTAAGACAGCTCCACTTATCGCACCTTGGCACCGAGAAGACAAAAGCTAGAGCGAGAAATGTTGTTTACTGGCCAGGACTTACAAGCGACATTGATAAACTAATACTTAACTGCAAAAAATGCCTTAAATACCGTAATAACAACAAAAAGGAAAAAATCATTCAACACGACATTCCTGACTTACCGTGGAGTAAAGTAGGATCAGACATATATGAGTTGCATGGAAAAATCTATGTAATTGTTATAGACTACTTTTCTAAATTTATAGAGAGCAGTGTCATTCCTGACAAAACGGCATTCTCTGTTATCAAGTTCATGAAAACCATTTTTACTCGTCACGGAATACCTTCAAATCTCATTGCCGATAACAACCCCTACAACAGTGCAGAGTTCCTTAACTTCTCAAAAGAATATGGGTTCAACGTCACTCCATCAAGTCCTAACTACCCCCAATCAAATGGTCTCAGTGAAATGGGCGTGAAAATTATGAAGAAAATACTAAAAAAATGCGACAACCCTGAACTTGGCCTTCTAGAATACCTTAACACGCCTCTTACAGGTATGGACTACTCTCCATCCCAACTTCTCATGAACAGAAGAACGCGAACAACCCTACCTGTGCACCGTGATTTACTTATACCAGCAGTTCCACTAAATGCTTATAGCCAGATCACCAAGTCCAGAAATCGTCAAAAACAATACTATGACCGGAACGCATCTGAACTCCCAAATCTCGTAGCAAACGACACTGCCTGGATGAAAAAAGATGGAACATGGAAGAAAGTGACAGTTAAAGAAAAACTAACACTATCCAGTAGGGGTGTTCAAAAAAAAAAAATTTCGAAAACGCGAATACACAACAAGCTAAATTTGGGGCAAATGTAAAAAAAATACGATTACAAAAAAAAAAAGTCAAAAATATTGAGATTTACCTTGTGCTCAAGCGTCAAAACCCCCCTAAAAATGCCCCAAATAGTACCCTCGTAGCAAGGCTTTGAGCACAAGGTAAATCTTAATATTTTTAATTTTTTTTTTTTTTAATGTGCTCATAATAATCTATACTTTTTTTTAAAATTGATGTGTATCCGTGATTTTTCTTAAAAGTTCTTTAAATTTAAAACGATTTTATGCAAAAAAACGAAAATATGCGCATTTAACAAAAAAGAATGCGCAATAATTCGTACTTATTTTATTTGTTTATATTCACATTGTTTGGTTTTTTAATCATTAATGTTTCTTTTGTTATTTGATTTGTGTACTTTGTTTGCATTTTTCTTTTGTTCTCACTTAATAAACAATTATATTACCTGTCTAAAACTTGTAAAAAGAAAAAACTGACAATTGTAAATTAACGTTAATGTATATTGCGAAATTCTGCAGTAAACATTATAGTTTCATCTCATATTTTGAAATTAGTGAACGTCATTTCTTTTAAAATAGTTTTAAAAATTATAATGGACAATTTAATAGAAAACAAAGGAGAGTCACAAAAAATGAAAGTTTCAAGTGCAAATAAAAGTAAGAAACTATTAAAAAGTGGCAATGAAAAGCGAAATATAAAAATGAAAAGAAACAAACATTTTATTATTGAGAAAGTGAAACCAGCAATACCAAGTAACGAATTTGTTTTGAGCTTTTTTTAATTTTAAATATCTAGTTTAGGATATAAGACTATAGTTAATAATGTGAAATCTTATGACTATAAGATTTTACGTTGTACAAGAGCAAACTCAACCTGAATATTTTTGTTATTAACTTTAGTTGATCAACTGCCAACTGGATTAGATATTTTACAACACATAGCTTTTAATAAGTCGACGCTTTCTAAAACCTCAAAAAAGTCAATGATAATTGCATGCTCGGTAAAAAAAGACAGAAAATACGAGAGATGTGTTGAACTGCATTGTAGGTGTATTCTAAGCAAAATCAAGGGTCCCTGGCTTAAAGCTGGATTCCCTCTTCAATCAGATAATAACTTGATACAAAAGCTGAATAAGTTGAACAAAAAATATTTGAATTTGAAAAAAAACATGCACAGGAGGTCGCCTTTAGAATTAAAAAAGCAACAAGACTTTAGAAAAGAGCTGGGAAAAATCTTTTGGGCAGGAATAGCTGACTTACAAAACTGGATAAAGAAGGACAAGAATAGATCAGACCTAGATAGGAAAGAGGACCTAGATTTTTTATACGATCAAGAACACAACAGAAAGTTATTTCTAGGGCCTGAAGACAAAAAATATAGCGAGAAGGTATTATATATTATAATATAAATCCATATTATAAACCTTTTTTCTGAATTTAAAAACTCTTCTATCATTGCTCACTCTTCTCCAATTTTTCATTGGTTTTTATTTTGGGTACATTAATTTTTATTTTATAATGTATGCTGTTTAGATTTCGGAGAATACAAGAAAGAGAAATCCATCTATAAAAAATGCTGCTAAATCAGTAGAAGTAAGTTCAGAGTTAGAATTTGGTACGGACACCAGCGAAGATTCATCTTTTGATTCCGATTTTGAACCAGGATATCGGCGTTCTATAGAGTCAAGTAGTCTTATAAAAGCTGAGATCCCAAAAGATATTATTTCTGGTAATGTTGCTCTTATTGCCACAATTACTGATATTTCTCCAAACGTTTTGACAAAAGTTACTGCTGCAATCCTTGATAGTTCTGGGGTTGATCTTACAAATGTAAATTGCAGCAGGTCAACAGCATCTAGAAAGATGAAACAAACAGCTCATGAAATGGCAGTTATTGCTAAAGAAGATGTCGAACTTAGCATCCGAGCTTCTCCCTACCCATGCATTATACATTTTGACGGAAAGACACTTTTTGAAATTAATAATGGAAAAAAATTAAAGCATGATAGACTTGCGGTTCTGGCAACTATTGATAATGACTCCCATCTTCTCGGAGTTACGCCATTACCCTCTTCATCTGGAGAAGATCAGTACAATGGTGTAATGAAAGTCTTAAAAGAGTACAATCTCGAATCAAAGATTGGATTACTTTGTTTTGATACCACATCAAGCAATACAGGAATACATAAAGGATCTTTAATAAGAATATCTACTGAGTTAAATAAGTATCTAATTCTTTTAGCTTGCAGACATCATGTTTCTGAGTTGAGAATCACACACTTTTGTGAGGCTATAACAAATGAAAAAACTACGGCCCCCGATAACCCTTTGTTTAAACATTTCAAAAACTTGTTTGAGCAGCCTAATTTTGAGTACAACCCATCTATGTTAGTAAAATTTGGTTGGGAAGAAATTAAAGGAACCGTTGTTGAAAAAGCTGCTACAGAATCTCTTGAGTATTGTAGATCTTACTTATTGAGAAATAATATTGTACGGGAAGATAGAAAAGAACTTGCAGAGCTAGTGGTCAGCTATCTTTCTCCTTCTATCATTAAAATTCGAAAAACTGGAGCGGTTCATCATGCAAGATTTCTTGGGAAATCTATATATTATTTAAAAATGCAAATTCTTTCAACTCAAATTGATTTTATTCAAAAAAATAGAGAACATATTAAGGTAATAACTGAATTTATAGCTTGTTTTTATGCAAAGTGGTACCTGCAATCAAATGATACAATAAAGCTCCTTTTATGGATGTAACTGCTATTCATCAAATGCATCAGTATAAAGCAGTATGTGCAGAACCATTTGCTGTTGATGCTGTGTTGAATTCTTTATTTAAACATACATGGTATCTTGACTCAACTCTGATTCCTTTAGCCTTGCTGGATGATGGTGTTGCACTCGAAGAAAAGAAAAAAATTGCTGCTGCAATATTATCATTTCCAAAACCTAAGTCATGTTCCTTTAAAACTGAAAATAAGCAAAAAAAAGATATAGAAAAATTGTTGAAAATTGAACTTAACATTCATCAGCAAATTCCTAGCTTAGCTTCTTTGGTTGATGAGTTCTCTTGGTTAATGTTTGATATGATCGGAATAAAAGATCAACGAGTTATGATTGGCTGACCTTGCCACCTCAGTATTGGCACACGCAATCAACATATAAATTATTTTTAAATTTTGCAAAAAGTATTGTTTGTGTAAACGACCACGCTGAAAGGGCAATTGGAATGATGCAACAATTTGTTCACCGCTACAGAGACGAGGAAGAAAAACAAAATAGGCTTATTGCTGTGGACAAAACTCGCTCAATTTTTAAGGCATCAGGCAGTGAATCTTTATTAACCAAGAAACAAAATAACAAAGTTATAAGCAAGAAAAGAATCGCAAAGGGATTACTTAGCTTACGCTCCAAAATTCAGAAGATAGCTTGAACTTTTGTATTTATATTAAAAAAATATTTTTTAAAGATACAAGTTGCACGTAATTTAAGTTTGTATCATTCAATCAACCTATAAAAAAAACGTTTTTCTAAAAAGCTTAATACAAATAAAATGAAAACCAAACACTGTGAATATAAACAAATAAAATAAGTACGAATTATTGCGCATTCTTTTTTGTTAAATGCGCATATTTTCGTTTTTTTGCATAAAATCGTTTTAAATTTAAAGAACTTTTAAGAAAAATCACGAATACACATCAATTTTAAAAAAAAGTATAGATTATTATGAGCACATTAAAAAAAAAAAAAATTAAAAATATTAAGATTTACCTTGTGCTCAAAGCCTTGCTACGAGGGTACTATTTGGGGCATTTTTAGGGGGGTTTTGACGCTTGAGCACAAGGTAAATCTCAATATTTTTGACTTTTTTTTTTTGTAATCGTATTTTTTTTACATTTGCCCCAAATTTAGCTTGTTGTGTATTCGCGTTTTTGAAACTTTTTTTTTTTGAACACCCCTACTACCCAGATCATACAACGTGGTAGATAAATATGGAAGAGTATATCGACGCAATCGTAAACATCTGATTAAAACCAATGAGCAACCACTAGCATATCAGCATGAGCAACTTGATTTACCATACGATTTACCGGCAGTTAGCACACCTCCTACCTTAAATGAGGAAACAGCAAGAAATGAAATAGAAGAAGCTACAATCATTCCCGAAACTCTATCGACTGAACCGCAGCCTGACGTACGCAGATCGTCAAGGACTAAAAACAGACCTGCCTACTTGAGGGACTTCATTTAACTGTGTATATTATAAAGAACTTATTAACTATATGATATATATGCATATCTTTTTTAAAAAAAAAAAAAAAAAAAAAAATTATAGAAGGAAGATGTAATATCCGTGTTCGGCATAATAGACACATGCCTTGTATTGTTAGCATTTTTACTGTGAATAAAACATGGCGGTTAGCACGCTTTAGCTTATGTTGTATTCAGTTCGTGATTCAACACAAACATCAAATATTACATATATATATATATATATATATATATATATATATATATATATATATATATATATATATATATATATATATATATATATATATATATATATATATATATATATATATATATATATAACAAACTTTTACTATCATCAGTTTCTCTGAAGCAATCTAATTAGCCAACTGTAGTTGCTTAAATTTGACAAGCTTGAATAAAATAATTTATAATACAATGAAAGATTAAATAAATAAACGTATATTTTAGAAAAAGCGCTTTACACAAGACACAAACAAAATCATATCACATATCCTAAAATGTCATTAAAAAACTCTAAACTTTCGATTTCTGCTTTCTACAAAAATTTATTGGTGAAAATAAATTCTTAAATAGCTTCATAAATCCCTGCTTCATCTGGGTATCTTTTTGAGACACTCTTTAAAATATAAAATTCATACTTCTTGCTTAAATGCTATTAGTAAAAATCTGCATACTTAAAAAGTTTAAACATAACATATTACCAACTAAAACACCATACAATTTTGTCTTTGAAAAAGCAAACTTTTGTTTGGTTTTGTTCGTGGAATTGGTTTGCCCCATCATGTTTAACAAACAGCGCAACTCAATCGTTAACAGCCTAAAAAGTTAGTAATTATTTGAATCAATATTTACAACACTCATGCTTCAGGAAAGAAAGCATATAATGATATGCTTAAAAAAGCGTATAATAATATTTAATATAATATATATATTTGCAAACACTTTTTAAATAATCCATTAAAAACCATTGCCATTTCGGCTTGGAAAGGTGTAGAAAATTGATCTACTGCTCAATAACACGTTTTACATTATCTTTTAAGTTAACTCCACCAATTTTTGCTATTTGCAAAACCTGCTTTCAAAAAAATCTTTAATCAATGTTTATATAACTATATAATTAAAGGCAATCTTTTATAAAATCCCTTACATTTTTAAACAAATTAAAAAACATTGAAAGTTGAAAAAACAAAAAGTAATTATGTATAGAATGACATATTATAATAAATAAAATTAAATTATATTCTTTAATCAACTTTTCAGTTAATAATATAAATGAATTTACCATGACAATATAAAGAAAAAATTCAAACTAGCAATAGCAACCGGGCAACTTACCCATTTAGAAAAAAATGACACTGTCATTTAACGTAGTATCTAGCTCAATAAGCTGTTCTATTGAACTCATGCATTTATTTGCAGATCTTCGCATACAACTGAAGAAACATTTTGAAGATCCTTTACCATACTTTTACTTTCTAAAAGTTGTTTAAAAACCTTTTTCTGAAATTCTAAAAAAAAAAAATGCAATTTATTAAGCATGTATATAAATTTTTTTTTAATACATAAAATTCTTTTTTTTTTATTCTTTACCATATAAAAAACAAAGAAAAGACAAATCCAAAAAGAAACACAATTATTCACAAACATAATTACTCACACTCTTCTTCAGATTCCTCAATCCAGAGTCGTGAAATTAAATCCTTCACATACTTCTTTATCTATTAGTAATTATTTAGTAAAATAAATATAAACAATAAATGTAAAAACTAAAATGTAGAATAAGTGTAAACAGATTACAATATATATCTAGGCAATAATAATAAAATAAACAGATTCAAAATATTACTTATCCCAAATTAGAAAGGAAAAAGTTTTTTTGATATTGCACTTCACTATTAATATAAAACATTAATAATATTTTTTTTTATTCATATTTAACAATTAAAATAGCAATGAATACAGTAAAAATAACCAACCATCTTTTACCCAAAACAACTGCCTCTGTTTCAATCTTATTTTCAAAATAAACAACTTAAGCCCAAGATTTTGAAGCCATTATAATAGATTATCTAAATGGATATCATTTTTTTTACTTACTTACATATATATATATATATATATATATATATATATATATATATATATATATATATATATATATATATATATATATATATATATATATATATATATATATATATATATATATATATATATATATATATAATCTATGTGTATATATACAAATAGCTGTCATGTTTTGAAAATGTTTAAGACAGAATTTGAAAAATTTTTCTTCCACAGGATGTTTGTCCACTAAAATACCTCCTCCGACCAAAAGTTTTTTAATGGCTTATTACTCCAACAACTAATTTAAAAATGTCCAAATTTTGCTACTGACTGAGCTGAAATTCATTTTGTATAGATATTTATATACATTTATGTGAAATTTTAAAAAAAGCATGAATATATAAAGCAGACATACAAACACACAATATGTCTTTAAAATATTGTCTGTTAACAGATTAAATTTAGTCTGACTTATTATATTTTATTAGCTTTGATATTACTTTGTACATCTGAACATTATTAAATTTAATTAAAAAATTTACCCTGAGATTTATGTATATTATATACAATTTGATATAAAATCTAAAAGTTTTAAATTATTCACAATAAAAATAGATTATAAAATATGCTTTCTATTAAGTTTTCCTTGCCTTTCCATTACGGCAAATTATTTTTGTAATGGCTGCATCAATGAGACATAAATTGTCAATGTGCTACTCAGGTGATATAAGGCCAGTCCAAACTTTTATGGTAGTTCATCCTTCCTTCTATAACTTCTTTTTAAAAAAATTTAAGGGCTAAATCTTTTAGCAGCGGAAACTTTTCTTCATATTTCCAATAATTTAAAGCATCATTGTTTTTATCTACAATAGATTGATTAAAGAAAACATCAACTTCTTGAGCAGCTTGTACAAGAGACACTAGATCTGAGTTTATATGACCATCATTTTCTGAAAAATAATTACAAATGAAATTACAAAATAGGAGTTTTGTAATTATATTTTATGAAATAAGATAAAATTGGCAAAGCAATTTTTATAAACAACTTACAAAACTTTTAGAAGTATTAAATAAATATAACACTAACATCTGTTGTCAATAATATACAGTAATATGTTATAATAAAATAATAATTAAATGAATTTTGATAATAATAATAAGAAAAATTGATATTCTTATTTAGTTTTTGATAATAGTAAGAAAAATTGAAACCTTTTATGAACTTACTAAGTTTATGAGTTCTGATATTTGTAGTTTGTCAACAGTTGTTCCAAATATATGTACTTTACAAAGATTTTTATCAAAAGTTGATCAAAAAGATGATACAGTTCAAATAACGAAACATCTTTTAGCATCTTTAAATAAGAGATTCTTTTCTCAAGATAATCTAGATATTACAAATGACGAGAGATATGTTTTATCCACCATTATTGATCCTCGCTACAAGTTCAAATTTCTTATTGATAAAAGAGAGCAAGCAAGATCAATGCTATTAGAGGCTGTAGTAAAAAATCAAGGAAATAAAAATGAACTTTCACCAGAAGTTATTAATATTGCTACTTGTTCCAATAATTTTACACCAAGAGCCAAAAAAAAAAGAAAGTTGATTTGACAGAGAATGACTTTGATTCTTGCTTTTTAGAACTTGCGGAATATGAAGGAAATGGAGGTAAGAACTTTTTTCTGTTTTTAAGAAATTTTACAACAAACTTGTCGTTTAATAGTACTTAAAAATTAAATAAGAATATCAATTTTTATTATTATTATCAAAAACTAAATAAGAATATCAATTTTTCTTATCATTATTATCAAAATTCATTTAATTATTATTTTATTATAACATATTACTGTATATTATCGACAACAGATGTTAGTGTTATATTTATTTAATACTTCTAAAAGTTTTGTAAGTTGTTTATAAAAATTGCTTTGCCAATTTTATCTTATTTCATAAAATATAACTACAAAACTCCTATTTTGTAATTTCATTTGTAATTATTTTTCAGAAAATGATGGTCATATAAACTCAGATCAAGTCTCTCTTGTACAAGCTGCTCAAGAAGTTGATGTTTTCTTTAATCAATCTATTATAGATAAAAACAATGATGCTTTAAATTATTGGAAATATGAAGAAAAGTTTCCGCTGCTAAAAGATTTAGCCCTTAAATTATTAGCACCACCAGCATCTTCTGTATTTTCAGAGAGATTGTTTTCTGAATATGGAAATATTTATGAGAAAAAGCGATCAAGGCTGTTACCTCAACGCGGAGAAATGTTGTTGTTTATACATCATAATGCAAATAAATTTACAAATGAGTGATAAAATCTGTAGTTCTTGTGTACAGTTAGTTCTTAATTCAATTTGAATGATATTTTATTGAATCATTTTTTAAATTTAATTTAGATTAATTAATTATTAGATTATTCAAAAAGATGAACACATTAAAGTTTGTGTTCTAGGTTCTGTCATGGTTAAATTGTATCTTTAAGACTGCAGCAATAGCTTATATAATTTTTTTCTTGTTATTGATAAACATGAAGTATCCGGTATAACCAACCGGATAATATACAAATCCGGCCCGGATATCCGGCCGGATAACCTATCCGGGACACCCCTAGTGTACAGTATCTCAGACAACTCAAAACCAGTGTTTTCAACTTAATGTTTCAATCAATTTGCAAAAACCAACATAGAATTATCTATAAATAGTTATTGCAAACATAACCAAAACATCATAATGAAACTACAATACCTAAAATACTGTTAGTAAAAAAAACTATTTTCAAAAAGATTTTACTATAATCAAACAGTAAAAAAATTGTTCTTATCCGACAATCGTAATTTAAAAACGGATAACTTTAACGAAATATTTGAAAAATATATGCAAAAAAATATATACCACTATTTGAAAAAGGAGCAACTTTAAAGCGTAAAAGAAATTTAATATTAACAAAATATCGCAAAAAAAACTTTTACACAACAAAATGGCAATTTCAAACTTTACGCATGAGTTAGATTCTAATAGTCGATATGTGGCCCGGGAAAATCGTGCAGTTCCCGTCTGACTCCCGGTGCCATAACCCGGGTGATAACCATACCAAATCCCCGGTTCAATACCGTACTTTAGAAACTTTAAACATAGTCATAAGAATACATAGTCTGGAAACACGGACCGTTTCCATTGTTTTTCGATTTTAAGTTGAAAACTGCACAACGACCCGGCGAACCTGCACAAGTTTAAGAAATGGCATCTTTTAACAGCGATTTCGAGACAAATAGTGATTTAGAATGTTTGTTTGACGTGGTTGAAGGAGGATTTTTGAACAATGACATTAACTTAGTTACAGATATAGATTCTATTGTTTCTGATATCGATATTTATAGAGATAATGTCGAACAAAATGCATGCATTCAGTGTCCCAAAGTTTACAAGACAATTAGAGGTTTAAAGAGACACATTGCATCGAAGCATATTTTAGAGAGTTTTGAAATAGGTTCTTCCAAAATGTATAATACATTGTCACCACTAAAGCTGAAAAGCATAGTTGAAGAATGTGCAAGTTTATTGCAAATGGACATGTGTCTGCCATTTGATATAAGAAAACAGTTCTCATGTGAGAAATTTAGTTTTTCAATAGATGATGCTGAAAATCTTTGGCAAAAGTTAAAACCAATAATAGAAAAGTTTAATGGCAATAGTGATTTATTTTATCAAGATTATTATGGATTGTTGAGCAAAAATCTACTAGCTTCACACTTCAGCGACCTAACTTTGAGTAATACACTACTCACTGAAATGTCTTCTCTTATATTAAACAATCTTTCTGATATAAAACCAAATACTATTGAATCTGTAAATACAACTCAGGAAATAACTGATATAGAGAGAAAGAGTTTACAATATCTTATTGGATATATTTTTCAGAGAGTGTATACTAAATTCAAAAGTAGTAAAAGTGTATGTAAGTATAGCCAACAGAGTGTTTCAATTTTACTGCGCTGCAGGGTTATGGAAGATGATACTCAGACACTTGTAAATATTAGAGATAGAGGGGGTTTGTGGAAAGTAAACAATGTAATTCAAGATCTTTTTCTGACATGCAAGAATATTTTTCGTAGAAAAACAACACAAGTTTTTTCAAAACTAGACCCTGAAGTTCTAATTGAGTCCATGTTGACAAATTATATTGTTTTATCCTTTTATAAACAAGTTTGCAATAATCCAGAATCAACTGAAGTTAGTAAGAATTTGCTAGAACACTTAATTACATTATTTGTAAGAGTGCGTTCCTTTTCTTATGCCAAAGACATTATTGAAAAACATAAGATGAGAAAGAAAATCTGCAAGACTCGTTCATTGCGATGCGAAATAAAGAAAGCAAGTGAAGGATATTAACATAAATATTGAACATAAAAGGCTATTTTCATAGCCACATATCTTTTTAAAACATTAATGGCATAAAACTACTTTAATTCTGTTTCAAATTTTCCTTAATAGTTACTTAATTTATTAAGATGGTACTTCAATAAACTTTTTGTTAGCTTTTTGTTGTAAATCTTATAGTAAATTCAGGGTTATGATCAATTGCGTATTTATATATATATATATATATATATATATATATATATATATATATATATATATATATATATATATATATATATATATGTATGCATCACACTGATTTAGAGATAGATGAGGGTACATGCATAGACTGGTTTAGGGAGAACCTAGAAGTAAGTTGATAACACATTGAAAGGTTTGGGTTAGGGCAGGGATCAGCTTTTTTTCATTATTCTTCCTTTTTCTAAAAAAACACACTTAAAGTTTAACTTAGTTGTACTTGATGGATGCCCGACAATTTATATTAATAAAATACACCAATTGTATTTTGTTTAGAAATATTTTTTGAAGAAAAATAATGCCTTTATGCTAATTCATTTATAGTTACTCTTACCATTGTAAATGACAAATAATGCTTTTAAAACTTTGTGGTTATGAAAATAACCTTTTTTTTTTCAATTCATAAATGTGAAAAAGCAGAACTTGATGTTGGTTTTTAATTTTAAGTAACTTTGAACTATTTTTTTTTCTCTTTGGTAAAGGATTATTTTCAATATCCATGATATTATTGCTAGTAGATTGAATGTTACCAGTAATTGGGCAAACTGAAAACTGTGACTTGATTGTATTGTCATTGTAGCCAAAATCTTTGATAGATGGATTATCTTTTCTGCGACCAATTGCACGTTGTCTTCCAAAATAGTTTTCAAGGTCATCTTGGCAGAATCTTTCAGAAATTACAAATCGAACACCATTTTCAAGTAAAAATTTAACAACTTCTTTGAATGAATGCACTGTAATCTGCAAACCTTCATAAGTTTGAGAAGAAATAAACATTTTTGATTTTGAGTTCTCATCAAAACTTCCTTCTTGCTGATCTATAGATTCTTTCCACAATTTAAAGTATAAGAGGAAGTTATCTAACCAAGCAAATCTTGAATCATCTACTGATTCATAAGGTTTTAAAAATGCTTTTCTTTTTGTTATATGCTCAACACTGTTCTTTACATTCAAACAATCAAAAAACATATCCATCATTAAACAAAATTCTGCAGTTCCAGCAGCTTCTGGTGGTCCAAACTGCTTTAAAACATTTCCTACCGTTTCGCTCAATACTTGGGAGGCAAGACGTACCCTCATCACAGAATATGGTGTTAAGTTTACATGATCGCTTGTTAGTTTAGGAACAAGTTTTAAACCTCTTTCTAAATCAGAATTGTAAAATGTTGAAATATGATTCCAAAGAAGAAAAAATCCACTATTCCACATGTAGCGTGATTTACATCCAGAGCCAGAATTACTTAGGCAGTTTCGAGAAGTTTTGATTAGATGAGGAACATCTGCAAAAAAAAAGATGAATCTATTATCATTACTAAATAAGTTTTTAGTGCGATATATAATGTTTTTCCCTGAGCCACCATCTAATTTCTTATGCATTTTAAAAAACTTCCTATTTGGAGATGCACCATCTGCAGTTGCAGATGGTGCATCTCCAAATAGGAAGTATTATATAACTTTCAAATTTATACTCTCCAGATAACGCACTGCTTTCCAAAATATTGGCATAAGTTGTGTTGATGTTACTCCAGTTGTAGCAAATGTTGCTAGACTATAGGAAAGTGGGTTTACTATACTTTTAACATGAAAAACTAAAACATAAGAGGCTAGCTCTCTCACATTTTTAAGTGTTGCATAGTTAGTTTGAATATCTCCTAAATCTACAAATCCAATTAACTCACCAGAGTATTTATCCCAAACCAAATCTTCTTGAACTTTCATTTCATCAAACAGAATTGTAACAAATCGTTCAGAACTAGAGAAGTTAGAAGTTTTATTTGCAAGATCAATAATGACTTGAGGATTAAAACCTCTTGAAGGATGTATATAATTTTTGTAGTCTCTCAAGGTGCGTAAACTTGGAAGAACTAAAAATCCTGAACCAGTCTTACTATCAAAACGCAAATCAGAATATGCTGACGAAGATTTAGCTGCTAAATTGAGACAAAATTTTATTATCATTGGATGATACTTAACACTACAGGGACTAGAAGCTTTAATATAATTTTGCTGCTCATTCCAAAATAGTTTCATGAAGTCTGGAATATTTTTTTGATTAAAACCAGAGTACAATGTTTTAAGGTCTTGATCAAGCTCTAAATTAACTTTTTCACTTCCCATTTTCAAAACTGTTTTCATATGTTCAATCTGATTTTCCAACTGTTTGCATTTTAAACGATGTTGTTGCAAACTTAATTTAATTCGTTCGGTGGAGGTAAATTTAAGAGGAGCATTCAGCTTTGCAGGTTGGTTTAAAGTTTTATTTTTACTATTTACTTCATAATTAGTTTTAAGTTGCAATGAATGGCATGAATAACAACAATTCTGGGATTTTATTAAAATATTATAATTAAGTGAACGATAAAACTCATCTTGATTTAATCTAGGTTTAAGAGGAAGTTGCTTAAAAAGCAAGTAGCTAAATTTTTTAGTTATAACATGTTTTTCAAATTTAAAGTTTTGGTTGATTAAGTCTAAACTTTTTACTTCAACACCAGGACAAAGTACAAGAGTTTCAATATGACTTATAAATTTTGATAAAGAAACATTTAAAAAAGATCCTTTATATTGAAGGTACAAAAGATGATCTACTGGTAACATCCAACCAAAAATTCTTATACAATAGTCTAGCAACTCGTTGACATAAATTTCATACTTTGGTAAAATATGTTCTGGAGAATTACAAGTAATTACTGCAAATTTATCATCCAAAGAAATTTTCCAACAATCACCAAGAGAGAGCTTTAAAATACGTTTTGTAAAATCATCAAAAGATTTGTAACATGACGGTGTAGTTCGAGAAATTTACTCTTGCGTCACTAAAAACTCCTCACGTTTTGTAATGGATATTGAACTTCGCTGTGGTTGATTACTTTTCTTGGGGAGATTTAGAGTTGGCAATGCTCCATCCTTTAAAATTTTTCGAGATGAGTAAACCCAAAATTGATCTTCAGTAAAGTGAAACTCACAAATATAAAGGTTGAAGGAATCAATTCGTTTTTTCAAAGAGTCATCGATGAGTCTGTCTCTAGTAATTACGTTAATCACTGTTGTAAAAAATGACCAAAAACTACTTTGAGCTGACCCGAGAAAACCGCTTTGACAGGGTGAAACTACAATGTTTCCTGACTCCAAAAATGTAAAATTTGAAATCTAACTAATTCGTCCAAGAAAATAATTTTGATTTTTAGTTTTTAGTACTTTGCACAATAGGGCAAAATGACAGCTTTTCAAATTTTGCATTTTTACAGCATTCAAAAACTCTCCAAAATTAGCATTTATTACTCTAAAACATAACAGTCTATATAGCAAGTATAATTTGTATTTATTTTAACTCAGAAGATAAAAATTCCGGGAATAGGCAGTGAACATGTTTGTTTTAAGTTTTGCATCAAAATTGTAAACAAGCTAAAAATTCCGGGAATTGGCAGTGAACATGTTTATTTAAAGTGTTTCACTTATCAGTTGTGTGAGAAAAATTTCAAAATGCCAAATTTTTCAAAAAATCATGAAGATTGTCGGAAATCTGTCTGTGTCTTGTGTCTGAAGAAGTGCTCTCGAGAGTTGACACAGTTCCTTGTTGAAAAGATCCTCAAGCATTACCATACAAGTCTTGATTTGACTGATACCAGAGTGCCAAGAGGCATTTGTGACTCATGTCGAACAATTCTTCGGAGAAAAGATGAAGGAAAAGATGTTAACCTGCCACCTTTGTTTCCTTTCTCATCTATAAAAGTTAGACCACCAACAAGAGATCAAGGTTGCAACTGTCTTATTTGTCAAGTTGGACATTTGAAGTTGAATGAGAAGAGCCCAGTGGACTATTCTAAACCTGTGGAAGATTGTACCCCTCAAAGATGTGGTGATTGTTTGAGTCTAGTTGGAAGAGGTCTGCCACATCAGTGCACTCCATTCACTTTTAGAGAGAATCTCAAGCAGCTAGCTACAGCTGATCCACTCGCTGCAGAGCAAATAGCTACTCAAGTCATCTCTATTAAACCTTCCACACCTGGTGGTACTGCCAAAATATCGCATCCTAAAGGCGGCCCACCACTTAGAGTTAAAACAGGTGATACTTTTATATATACATATAAAGATGGCAGGTTCAGAAGGAATACCTTTAATTTTAAAACTTAAAATTACAAAAAGTGTTAATATAATTTCATTTTTAGGAAGCTCAAGTGCAAGAGCTCTTTTTCCTGAACCCAGCATCAAAACTGAAGATCTTGTACAAGTTCAGCTAAACACAGGACTGTCCAACCTTGGCATGAAGAAATTGGCATCAACCATCAACAGAGTCAGTGACACCAAGATTGTGGAGACTAGTTTTCTAGCTAAGTTTGAAGCCATTGGCAAACAGTTGTCTGAGTTTTTTACTCAAACCAGCATCCAAGTTTTATCAGAGAGTAACTCCACTGACTTTGTGGTTGTGCATTGCAAGGATCTTGCCGAGCTTTTGAATGAAGTCCTGCTTTCTCGAAGAGTTTTCCAGAATCATATTGTCAAGTTGGGAATTGATGGAGGTGGAGGATTTCTGAAAGTTTCTCTTGGCATCATGGAGTTGGATTCTCACTGTGATTCAAGGTCACCACCACGGAAAAAACTTTTAACTCAGAGGACTGCCAAAGACAGTAGTGTAAAGCGTCAAATGCTTGTGGCTTTATCAGAAGGACTACCAGAAAACTTTGAAAATGTGAGGCAGATCTTGTCTTTAATCAAGTTAGACAAAGTCAACTTTGTTGTCTCATGCGACATGAAACTTGCCAACATCCTTTGTGGCCTTCAGAGCCATGCAAGTACTCACCCTTGCTCTTGGTGCAACACAGAATCAAAGCATCTTTCTCAATCAGGATCTTTGAGGACACTAGGCTCACTTGTTGCCTGTTATCAAGAGTTTGCTAAGTCTGGTGGTGATATCAAAAAGGCAAGATCTTTTGGCAATGTAGTGCATGAGCCTTTGCTATCTGGTTCTGAAAACAAACTCATCTTGGAGCTCATACCACCAATGGAACTCCATCTTCTCCTTGGTGTGGTCAATCACATGTACAAAGCCATGACAGAAGTTTGTTCCAATGTTGTCAAGTGGCCCTCAGCTCTCCACATTCAACAAGAACCATACCATGGTGGGCAGTTTGCAGGGAATGCCTGTCACAAGCTTCTCAGCAATCTTGACCTCCTTCAAAGAATTGCAGAGACTGAGTGTGCTTTTCAAGTCTTTGGAATCATTGATGCCCTTCGAAAGTTTAAGTCTGTGGTGACAGCATGTTTTGGTATGGTTCTGGAGGATGACTTTTCTGAAAAAAATTGATTGCTTCAGAGACTCATATTTGGCAATCATGAACATCAGTGTGACTCCAAAAGTTCATGCTGTTTTCTTCCATGTGAAGCAATTCATTGAGATCAAAAGGGCTCCCTTGGGGATCTTTAGTGAGCAGGCAACAGAATCAATGCATCATAATTTCAGCTCACATTGGCAGAGATACAAAGGAGACCGCAATCATCCTGAGTATGCAAAGAGGCTTCTTTCATGTGTTGTGGACTACAACAGCAAGCATTTGTGAAGAATCAAATATTGAGAAGAATTTATTTTATGTACCATTTGCTCTTTATGTGTTTAGAATCAAGAGGTTGTTTTTGTGTTTTGGCTTAGAATAACTAAAAGAATTATTTAAGAAAGTGTTTATTATTTCCATCTTGTTAATGAAAAACTATATCAGTTGTGTCAGAATAAACTATTATTCAAGTGAATTTTAGACAGTTATGTTTTGGAGTAATAAATGCTTATTTTGAAGAGTTTTTGAATGCTGTAAAAATGCAAAATTTGAAAAGCTGTCATTTCGCCCTATTGTGCAAAGTACTAAAAACTAAAAATCGAAATTATTTTCTCGGACGAAATAGTTAGATTTCAAATTTTACATTTTTGGAGTCAGGAAACATTGTAGTTTCACCCTGTCAAAGCAGTTTTCTCGGGTCAGCTCAAAGTAGTTTTTGGTCATTTTTTACAACAGTGGATAAAGAGACGAGAAACTTTAAAGACGAGAAATTTTAAAAGGGAGAAAAAAACGGAGGTAATGGGCACCTACAGCCTGTTTTTTGTTCTTACGGCCGCTAGCTATAAAAAAGTCTACTATTTTAATTATTTGTTAAAATAAAACAGTCAGGAAAACGACTGACTTAGGAGAATTTGCATTTTTCAAGCTTTTCGATAAAATTTCATCAAATAGTAAAAAAAATAGTAAAATCTGTCAAATAAATCGAGCTCAAGTTTTTTGTTCGAATATTTCGATCGAGTTTCATAAGTTTGTAAATGTTAACAAAGTTATCAATTTTAAAAAAGTTATTTTTAGTTCACACAATTATTTGAAAGCAATTTGATTCTCTAAACTTTTATCAAAACAGAAAGTGTCAATACTTCATCAAATCATTCTTTTCATATTCCAAGGCTCATTTTAAATCTGGAATCAGAGTATTCAATGGCACACATGCTAAATCCAGTCACAAAGGGTCTTCTCATAAAGATCTTGGAAAAAATACTTAAGATGTAACTTTAGCAGCTTACAAACTTATTGCAGAATCAGAACTCGTGTTCCTTCAACATCATCTCTGGTATGAGAAAAAAATCCAGTTTTTGAAATTAGACTCCTACACCCGAACCAACTCAAACAAGATTTAAGCGGGAAACATTAAGCAAGATTTAAGCAATAAACTGAATTCAAAATTGAATGAAAAAAAAAATATTAGCACTTCTTTGGCTTCAAGAGGTACAAAGATCTTGGAATGATGGGGACTTATAGCCAAGACATACTATTTTCTCGCAAAACTTGCACGGAAAGTTTTTTGGATTCCAGCCTCATCATTAGCACCTTATTTTCACACAAACGAGCAAACCTTCATTTAAATAATATTAAAAAACATTTTTTACGTCCGAGAGAATATCAACTTTGCTAATCTTTAACTTCGTCAGTATTGGATTGAGTTATATCTCGAATAAAAACGAAACTTGAAAAACTCTTATCGACGCTTATCGACGATCCAGTATCAAACTCTGTTTAATACTACGTATGTTTAGTTAAATAAACATTTTATTATGCAGTCTAAAAACAAACACATTTTAAATGGAAATTATAATTTACAAACAACTGGACGTTTGCAACTGGTACAATTTCGGACCTTTCATGAGAAGATAGTTCTGGGCATTCAAGCTGGCTATGAAGTCTTCAAAATCGTCCGTTTGTAGCCTCAGTTGCTATAAAGATAAAACAAATCAATAGAAAATTTGCTAAAAATTTTTAAAATAACTTCAATAAGATAAAATGTCACCTTTGCAATTCTAAACATTTGATCAACATTAAACAGAGAAGTCTTGTCTCTTTCAGATATATGGTTTAGTTCAGATATAAACTTTTTCGCCTAATAAGATAATAATTGAAACGGAAATGAGTAAAAAGTGATTTTGATAACTTCCTGAAAAACCTGGAATCTTAAAGTACCTGATAACGCTTACTCATTCCAGAACCATTTTGAGATCTGCTATAATCTAAGCAACCATGCTCGTCGCTTAACGTATCAATCAAACTTTAAAGAAAAAATTAAAACACCCTGAAAACATGAAAACAAATTTCAAATTCAAAAGACAAATTTTTTGTACTTATTGAACTATCCAGTAAAAATCAGCTCAAAGCAAGAAACGAGTTTTGCAATTGACTAAACAAGATAAGGTACCTGCTTTTCATGATTTCAATAACATCCCGAGCATCTTGCGCAGTGGCACTTTCACGCAACTCTAGTCGTGCTCTTGCCTATTCAAACACAAGGAATTAAATTTTATTACTTTATAATCAAATTTTAACGTTGTATTTTTTTGTTGTAAAATTTACCTCTGTCAATCGTATAAGTGCTTCCAGCTGACGAGTGGTGATCGGCGTGCTGTCTGATCCTTGCTGCTGATCACGAAGGTTTAAGTAAAACTCCTGTGTAAATTTCAACAAAATCAAAAATAATAACGAGGGGGGGGGGGGGTAAATCATTCTGCTCTCACAAAGTAATCATTCTGTTTTGTAAAACAATCATTCTGCTATATAATCAGGATAAAAAAGTGAAACAATTAAGTTACCTGCAACACGTTCGCTGCATCCTGAGATAACTCAGGATGGACATACTTGCGCGCGTACTGAATATATTTTCGCAACAGTTGCGGAGGAAGAGCGTCGAAGGATTCACTTTTATCAATTTTAAGTCGCTCTATTAATGGCTTGTCTTCGTTGTATAAGTCATGCAACTGATCGCCGTCCCTGTTGCGTTCTACAGTCACTGATTGAATGCTAAACAAGTGTAAACATTTTTTTATTATGAGAACGCGGTTTTAATAATTAAAAACAAAATCTTTTTTCGAAAAAAAAAAAAAAAATAAAAGGGTACCAATTACATACTTATGCAGGTCAGAGTGCAATGAAACAACATGTTCTGACAATATCCCATCTAGCTCTTCGTCTGGTTTGTCGAGTAAAACAAAAACTAGATCAAACCTTGAAAGGAGCGCACTGCCCATTTTCAAGTTTTCAGATACTGTTTTTCCTCTATTATAATGCCCACCAACTGGATTTGCTGCAGCAAGAATTGAAGTTCTCGCAGGTAGACTGAGAATCATTATTTGAAAATTAGTGTATTAAATAGGATTATGAGAATTATTGTATTAAATAAGTAAAAAAATTGTCAACAAACGTAAGATTACTTTTACAGCAACTATTACTAAATACAAAAAAGAGAAAAATTATAGTAAGATAACAGCAAGAAAAAGAAAAAGAAACGTACCTACACAATATACCAGCCTTTGCAATACTAATGCTTTGTTGCTCCATTGCTTCCAGTAATGCTTGATGTTGAGTACCCATCTTATCAAATTCATCAATACAACAGCAACCTTTAAGAACAAATCCATGCATATTTCACATCAGCTCATTGTCATTCAAATTTCATACTAAAATTTAACTTTAAACTTTTTTTTTTTAACAAATCAATGCAAAAAAAAAAAAAGATAACATAAAATGAAGAAATATTGTGAAAGCTGTTAAAAATAGTTTCAGCCAAGCTTGAAAACTAATATTTATGAGGTTCTCAAATACCTAGAAAATGGTAGAACTGGTTTGTGGAGGCAACATGGTTGAAAGAGATCAAGACTCTTAAGGACATTGGTGCATTATTCGAATTTTTTAAATAAAAAGTCACTCATAAGATAAAAGACCAACCTTTTATTAAAAAAAAAAACTTCTTTAAAATTGGTCAGAAATTTTATCACTTTTGAATCTTTAAGATAATTATACTAATAACTTTGAGAAAAATCTTGTAAAAAATCAATTTTTTAGAGTTCTTATTTGGTGATTTTTAGACAGGGAATTTTTAGCGTACATTTTGCCAGTGTAGTTACTATTTTCAAAAGAATATATTGCTAAAAGCGGAAATACGCAAAAAAAATATTTTAATTTTTCAATTATAGATGGTTTGAAATATATGTTGTGAATGTTTAGAAAGATGATAATAGATGAGCAAAAAAAATGTTTGAGTTTTAGTGTAAAATTTGATTTTTTACGTGTTTTTTTTTAAAAAAAAAAAACCATTACAAGTATAATTGCCGGTGGCAGCTACCCTTGAAAATTTGAATAAATATTCAGTTTCATCTTTGTGTTTAATTACACATAATGAAAGTAGTTTCATATAAAAACATTTTTACATTTTTATTATGTTAGTTGGGAATTAATTTTTGAATAACAGATAAAAAATGGTAACCTATGGTTCTTATAAGAAGTACACTAAGTGATACTTATGTTTCTTGAACTTTGACTTTCTAACAAGTTTAAAAATATAACCAAAAAAATTTTTATTAGAAGAAAATAAGAAAACACTGTACATTCATTTAGCAATAATTCCATGGATTGAGAAAAGTCTGTCATAACATTGTAGTTGATTGTAGTTATGCTGATTTACCATTCAAAGGACATACTTTAAAAAATTCTGTTATAATATTTGTATTTTACACATTTCAATCTTTCATTATGTGTCTTTTTTGGTACCAAAAAGGTTAATAATAATTTTGAACCTAAATTTGTTTTTTGCAGCTCAACTGACCACTGTGCAGCAGTGCTAAGAGGATTATGGCCCAATATAAGGATTGCAAAAGGTTTTCTAAGCAGTACTAGAAATAACTGAACTGGCATCTTAGTTTTATGATCTTTTTAGCAACTACCCTTTAAATTGTTAGAAACACAAACATAAAAGAACCTGTGGTCTGTGCTGATGGAAAGATTGTCATAAAGGATAAAATAACCCTCTTAAAATACAACTCAAGTATGTTTATGAACAGCTAAAAAACTCATTAATAAGTTATCTTAAGACAACAAAAATCGTAGTCAAATGTTTATATCTACATGTCTTGTTAAAAAAATACTATTATTTTCTAATAAATTTTATCACTTTCATGTTATTTTGCTTTGAGGAAATTTTATCAAACCCAGGTCCAAAATCACCAATAAAAAATAAACTTATAACTTTTTTGGCACTTCCCAGTTCACCACAAGCAAAAAATGGACAGAGTGTTTTATTGGTTAGATCACTAAGATAAATTCACACTCCTGACAGAAGCAGCAAGGGAAATTTACTGAATTCCAATGACTTATGCTACATTAGAAAGACTGTTTAGTGCTTCTGGTAACAATAACTGACAAAAGATACAACTTGGACCATGAAAATGCCAAAATGTTGTCTTTTATACAATACTATGACATTTTGGCACCACTTATTACTAAGTGGTCATCAATAGATAATGAAGAAAAATGTCAAAAATAGCAGTAAGTAATGACTTCCAGACTGAAACTTAAAATCAGAATCAGAACAGTCTAAAGATCTAAATTAAAATCTAAATTTTTTGCACTTTGAAAATAGAAATTTTGGACTTCTATTCTTAGAAGTCAGTTCTGTATAGAACACAAATGTTCAACAGTTATAGGAAAAATTGTGCTATGTTCAGTTTGAAACCCAGGTCTCTAGAAAAAGTTCAGGAATGGTCCCTGTGTTAGCTCAGAAAGACAAGAAAACAATTCTATTTTTGAAAAAAAAAAATTCTTACATTGGAACAACTGATATATGCCTTCCCATTTCCTTAGATATTATCCCCTCAAATTTTGCCATTGGGTCCATGATGGACTTTATGAAATTACCTAAGATTTGTTCAAATATGAACAAATCTTAGGTAATTTCATGAAATCCATCATGGACTAGTGCATCAAACTTGTAAAGCAGAGATTGGTTATTTTAACTTGTCATTAAGAGCTACCAGAGGAGGTTATATATCTTTATTAAGGAGGATGTCACTAAATGCATTTTATACTTTATGAAGAAAAAAATTTTCTTTCTTTTATAAAATCTAAAATATGGAAATATTTACCCCATTATCAAACAGGGTAAATATTAGTATGAAATGCCCTAAAATACAATTAATGAATTTTTTTACTGACAATATTAAGAAGTAGTTTAACTAAAGGTAAGTTTTTTTTTGGATTTGAACTGGACAATAAGTTTTTTGTTCTATTTTAACTATTTGTAAGAAAAAAAAATGTCTTGAACTACATATATACCTCTATCAGCTAAGACAAGAGCACCAGCTTCCAATGAATAATTTCCAGTTCCACTCTCCTTTGATAGTGTCACTGTAAGTCCTGTAGTAGTTGTTGTACTCCCACATACATATACACTGCGTGGTGCAACATTAGCAATTGCTTGCAATATTTGACTCTTTCCCAGACCAGGGTCTCCAACAATTAGCACATGAATATCACTGCGTACAGGTATTAAATTCTGGAATATAATATTGCTTTATTATTTTAAAAAATTATATCACTTTCAAAAAAACTTCTGTAAATTATTTATTTTAAAGCAAACATGAGTTCCGCAAATGTAAACAAATTGGTAAGCAAATGATGATAAGAGAGATATGAAAAGTGAAATAAATTGATGATGATGATGATGATGATGATGATGATGATGATGATGATGATGATGATGATGATGATGATGATGATGATGATGATGATGATGATGATGATGATGATAAGAAGACCTTTTTTAAATATGTTTTTAAAACATAAATAAAGGTACCTTACTATCTACATATCTTTGTGAACCTCCAAACAATGCTAGGGCAAGACCTGCTTTTATAAGCTGCAAAAGTAAAAGATTAGTCAATCAAAATATTTTATTACATATTTTTATAAAATACTTTCCTAATAAACCAATAAATAGACTTTTAAAAGTAACACAAAATAAAACAAAAAATTGTATTTTTTGTTTTATTTCATGTTACTTTGTAAAAATTGTAAATTTACCAAAAGACCATATATAGTAGGGCATAATGAACCAACAATCAAACGGAATAATTTCTTTTCTTCTTGGATTTCTCTAATAGCATACAATTCCTGTTAAATAAACAAACCAAAAGATTAAATTAAACAAACCAACAGATGCATTTAGAATAATATTGACTGAAAATAGTTTTAAAATTGTCATTAAAAAAAAAGGTTAAAGAAAACTAGAAAGTCCATTTGAAACTATTTACCTTCAATGTAAATTCAGATGAGCCATCTTCGACTACATTATCTCGAGATTGGTTATCCTTATTGTTAGTAATAGAAACAGCATGGATGTATAAAAGGTAAATTGAAGTATCATTATTTTTGCCAAAATCTAAAAATAAAACGTTTCTAATATTGAGATAACAACTAAAAGGATTATTAGAAAAAAATTAATAAAACACTTTTGCAACATAATTTTCCTTGAATTAAAAACAAGTTAGAAAAGATATTTACACACATGGTGATGCTATTCTATCATTAATTAACAATAACAACAACAACAACAACAAAAATAATTATTTATTAAAGTATATTTATTAAAGTATATTCATTGTTCGATTGCAAAACAGGTATATTTAAATAGAAACTGAAATGAGTATAATTTGAGTTTCTATTTAAATATACAAACTCAATAATTTCAACAGAAGTTGTAATGAAGAAATTATTGAGTTGATGCAGAAAAAAAACTTTGGCATCAACTAATTTAGAAATTTCAGCTTCAAATTTTTCCCATTGTCAATAGGTGTTATAGTATTTAGACTGTCATTAAAGGCAATTTATGTCAAATACTGACTGTCAAAGATCAGCCTTACAAAGAGATTTTAAATCCTTTGGGGTTTTCATCAAAAGTTTGTTAAAAAATTTAATTTTTTTAGAAATTAAACTGCAAAAAATCTGAAACTGTTTTCCAAAATCATCTGTATTTTGAAAAAAAAAAAAAAAAAATTAAGCAATATGAATAAATTATTCTGCATTTGTCTGACAAGTAGTTTTTCAAAACGTTTTTAGTATACAAAATAAAAGTTCTCCTGTAGCCTACATCATGCTTTAGTACTTTAGTGGAAGATTAAAATGACCTTTGGAAGATTATTTTTAAAGATTAAAAAGCCCTTTGGAAGTTTGAGAGTTTGGAACTACTTTTAATATTTTGCTATTAACAAAATAAAAAAAAAAGTAAAACATATACAAAATTGTTTGATAAGACAAAGATAATATAAAAAGAAAAGTACAAATGAATTTAAAAAATACAATGAATTTTTTACTGTTTTCCTCAGAAGTTACTTTTACAATACCAGTACATGTAACAATATCTCCAGGAACACAACTGTCAACTAATAAAATAATCTTTTTGTTTAAGAAAATATTTTATAGAAAATATAATAAACTAAGCAATGAATAAAGCAAAAAGATTGCATTATAAAGCAAAACATTCAAACTGTTACCTAATCCAGATGTAAGTTCACATTCAACAGTCCTTGGAATACGACCAGCTTCTCTCAACTCATCTGATATAATTTCTTGAATTCTTGATACAATAGTCATACCAATAGTTCATAGTAATTATCATTAAGATTGATCAATTATTTGAATTTATTGTAGAATTTATTGTAGAATTTATTTAATAATGTAGAATGTAGATTTAAATTCCATTGCTAGGACATTAGTATTAAAACCCCAGAAAACTATGGATTTTAGATTATGTTTAACAATTTGGTGAAACAGTATTAACTATTACAAGCAAAAAGACAAGGAGAGTTTTAACGTTATATTTGAAGAATCTAATTTTAAGTTAACTGATCTTCTAAGAAAGTGTGAACACAATTTTATAAGCAACCAAGTATCATTGGCTCATGTTAATAATGTTGTTATCCATCTCAAAATTTTACTCTTACTTAATATTCTGCCAATCCATTGTTTCTGTCAGAGAGGAGCTTCGCAGAGGGGAAAACAACTTCCCTCTACATTCATCATTTGAACACTAAAAATATTTCTGATGCAATACCAATTAAAATTAAAAAATAAAAACCACTACTTAACCATTTTTAAGATAAAACTTCAAAAAATAATCAAAAATATGATTATTTAAAGTTTAATAAATTTTTTGAAAAATTTAAAAAAAAAAATTTTAATATTCAGCAAAAGCAAACCTTTGTTGGAACAGCATATTTGCCTTCAGACAGGCAAAGAACCTATAGAACAGTTTTTAATATTATAGGCAAATGACAAAACAACATAATTAAATAAAGTTGAAAAATAGTTGATAGGAGCTAATTTGTCATTTTTCTACCTGATTTTCACTGCAGCTATTGCATGAAAATGCCATTTTGGTTACAATTGGTTTTGAATTGCTTACCCGCACAACTGTACCACGAACAGATACCAATTTACCTAAAAAAACGAACACACTTCTTTGTGATATACATCATTACTACAGAACGAGAAGGCAAAGTTAGAAAATATAATTCCTAAAAAGAAATTGTAAACTTGATTATAATAACAAATAGTTAAAGAGTTGGGATCTACTGGAAAAACTAAAATCTTACCAAATGAATTTGCTTTGAGATACTTAAAAGCAGTAAGAGGTTCAAAATTTATCAAACGCACATCAATGAAAGGAACTTCTAATATAACATGTGTGCCTTTTGGGACATCTTTAAATTGCTCATCTAGAAGCACCTAAAAATACATTTTATTTAGAAATAACTATAGCTTAAAAGTATTAAAACATTTGATTTGAAAAATATACATTTAACAGCATTAAGTTAACAAAAATTCAAATTATTAGATATTCATAATAAAATATTTTATGGAAAACTAAACTTAACAAGTATAAAAAGATTATTAAATGTTATTAAAAGATTGTTCATAAGCAGCTAAATTTTATAAAATAGTATTATACATAAAGATACCAGCCCAAATGAATAAAAATACCTTTTGATACCTGATGCAAAGCAACTGCAATGCCTGCTAAAAGTCTTTGTGGATCCTCATGTATATCATTTCTCAATGAAGGAAACTTTTCAGAAAGCACTAACAAAAATTCAAATATGATTGCTAAAGCATTATACATCCTATATTTTAGTTCAATTTTATTAACTCACCTGGATTGTTTAACATGATTTGAAAATCTAAGTGAACTTCTTGCTTTTCCTCAATTTCATCCTGAAGCAAATTAAATAAAAATAAAAAAACTCAGTTTTTTAGAATTTTATGATCTTGTTTCTGTGACCTTAAATATGAGTATAACTTTTACCAACTTTTACAGTACACAAGAAAATACAAGATAAGGATTGTTTTTACCTTATCAATTTGATTCATACTTGCTTCAAAGTAATTGTGCAAAACAGAAACTTTATCAGCTAGTTCTGATCCAGGAATATATGCTAGAAAAATTTTTGTTTAAAAAGAAAAAAAAAAGCTAAAAATTTCATTAGAAAAAAAAGAGATTGAGAAAACCAAAACAACTTAAAAGTTGTAACACTAGAATTCTCAAGCAGCTAGTGTAATAATCTGTGAATGTCATATGAAGCATTTTAAATAACTAAAGTGTTAAGCATTAAAAAGAACATAGAATGCAACTAAAAATAAAAATTCACATTAAACCTGCAAAGCACTTTTTTTTTTGCAACTCACCCTCATCTTTAAAATATAATCCCCATTTGGTATATGGACATGCAGCATTTTGATTAATTTTTTTTTTTGATGGTTGTTTTTGAGATGAACTCTGTAAAGGATCTAAAATTGATTATGATAAATTATGCTAAATGACTGTTTTTTTATTATTACTATTATTATTATTATTATACTCACTATTATCATTTATTATTATTACTATTATTATTATTATTATTATTATTATTATTATTATTATTATTATTATTATTATTTTTATTATTAATATTATTATTATTATTATTGTTATTATTATTATTATTATTATTATTATTATTATTATTATTATTATTATTATTATTATTATTATTATTATTATTATTATTATTATTATTATTATCATTATTATTATTATTATTATTATTATTATAAAAATACTCATTAAAATGTAATTAATAAGGACACCTTTGATATTTTTAGAAAGATAACTTTTTTTCCCTCTCCATCCATATCCCTTTCCTCTAAAATTTTTAAATCCACCACGGTTATATGGGGTACTCATTTCGCTAAAATTATTTGCCTGAAAGTTTTTTTCTTCTAAAAGATAGAACAATAAATAAATCTATCAATGTAATTCTATGGGTGATCTTGTTTAAGTTAACAGCAATAGATATGGTACACTTCGTTATATATATAGATAGATTTGACAAATTCATGCATTTTTTTTACTTATCCATGAAAATAAATTCTACTAAAATCTTATATTAAAATTTTTTACTTATCCATGAAAATAAATTCTACTAAAATCTTATATTAAAATTTTTTACTTATCCATGAAAATAAATTCTACTAAAATCTTATATTATATAAAACTAAATATTTAATAGCTGGGATTTTTTTTTTTTTTTTTTTTAATATTTAAAAAAATCGATATGAACACTAAATGGGAAGATAAATGGGAAGATAAATGGGAAGATAAATGGGAAGATAAATGGGAAGATAAATGGGAAGATAAATGGGAAGATAAATGGGAAGATAAATGGGAAAAACCCCAGTCCAATTTCACAAACTTTGCGTCCGATTTCATCATCTATTGGTGCATACCAATTACTTCTGACAATATATATGATGGAAAAATACCGTTGTTAGGAAATATCGAGGCGTTAAAAAAGTATATAATCAAAGGTTTACTGAAGTCTTCAAAAGAAGATTCCATTTTTCTTTTAAATCGAAAAACTGGAAAACTTTCGGACCCCTAAAATCTTGATTCGTATATTTCCTTCTTGTTATTTAAACTGTACAACAACAGCGCACAGTAAAATCGTGTAATACAAGTTTCACAATACCCTTTTTTTCCCCAATTCCATTGTTCTGTTCATTGTTCTGTTCATTGTTCTGTTCATTGTTCTGTTGATTGGTTGAAACAAATAATACTTTGTTGTTTTATTGAATAAATACCCAGAGTTTAATAACTTAGAAGTCTGTTTTTTCTTTTGCGGAGAGATTGGGCAAACCCCCTCTGCCACAACTCTTCCCCTTCCTTATCGCAGCGACAACTCGTCGTGTTGATTTGACAAGGTTCTAACTGATCCGCGAGTAGTTTTGAGTAAATCAATGTTAAAAATTGTTATGTTCCTACCATCAAAAATTATTAAAATCCATTGATAACATTTTTTACTCATGATAACATAAGCATTTGCTATAAGTATTGCTACTTTTTATCAAAAAATGTTTTACTCTTCATAGAAAAATGAATACCCCCAAAATGCAGTTAGAACCTTGTCATAGTGAAACAATCATATTCTCACTATGACAAGGTTCTAACTGCTGCTTAATGGTAGTTAGAAACATGTCAGTTACTTTGAAATTTTGAGACTGAAGTAGTTAGTTACTTTAAATTTTGTAACTGAAACAATAATAAAATAAAAAGCTAGTTTTTATAAATTAGATTATTGTTTCAGTCACAAAACAAGGTTACAACATTTTTTTTTTTTTTTTTTTTTTTGTGCTACATTTTTTTTCTTACATTTTAAAATCATTACATTAAGTACAACCCTTAAAAGTTTTTCATGTTCATTTTATAGGTGAAGTACAACTTGATAGTAATCTCTGTCCTCGAGAGGCATAAACGGAAATGCAGCTTTAGTATCTTTGTTTTTTAAATCTGCAAGTTCCTTTGTACAACTTTGAACCTTTGGTTTTACATTAAAAACAGTGGAAGTTGATGGACTTGTTGCTGCATTCTTTTTGTTAGGTTTTTCATTGAACTTGACATTCGCACAGCTCATAGGTCCATTGCAATCATGGCTAGATTTAAAATGTATAATGCGAGATGTTTAAGTAAATATTAGATCAGCAACGTTAGAAAAAGGAACTGACTTGTAATTAAACAGCTTTGCTGTTACTGAATACTCCTTAAAGTCATGTGGTTTCATTTCAATGATACGACAAAGATTTTTTCTGTTAACTTGTTTCAACATCCTTATCAATCCAATTGGACTATAAAAATCAGTTTTCCTCATGAGCTTTTCAATTTCGCTATGGGCATGATCCACCTCTTGGACGCATGAATGACCTGAAGGGAATATTTCATAGGGATTGAGTTGTTAGGATTGTCTCTTAAAAAATGTAACACAGCATTTGATAATATACTATTCCGATTTTGAGGAACGCAGGAGTTAGACCAAGTAATTAAGTCACTTACGTCGTTTTCCTCTGCCGTATCACTCAAAACTTTGCAAAAGGCACTGGTAAGATCATTGCCGCTTCTTCCCGCCATTGATTCAGTCCATAATGCACGGTACACTTTTTTGTTGTTGAAAAATAAGCTGTCAAATTATATAAGCTTAGCTTTCTCAGATAAAAAAAGGGAACTAATTTCTGCATGCGGAGTCAATATAACATTTTGAAGGTCAAAAAGTAAAACCGGAACATTTTTATCTTTTTTTTCTTTAGCACGTATATCTCTCATTTCTTTTTTAAAAACTTGATGTCTTTCAAAGTCTTCTCTCAATTTTTCTGACATAGTATCAGTGTTTTCAGCAACTTTAAACTTCTCACAAAGGTCGCATCTATCCTTTTTGAGAATGTGAAAAGCAAGATTGAATTCGGTGGGGAAAGTATGGTAGTAAATAGATTTTTTTACTAGCTCAACATTTTCGTTTATACATTTCTCTTTGTAAAGATTATACATTTTTGAAATATTAAGGTGTGACTCAAGGTATTCTCTATTGGTACTTACACGACAATGTGACTCAACTGTTGGAAAAGATTTTATGTGATCCCTAGCTGAGTTGGTGTACGTTTTAGTGCACTGTGCGGTGTACGTTTTCCTTTCATGATTTTACCTCGTAGATCTTGTGCAGGAGTATTTGTTTTAACATCTTTGGTGTTGTAAGCTGTGTAAAATAGCTTTTGTGAAATTGACAGTGTAGTTAGGTAAAATGTTTTGGAAACACGGACTTTTTCTCCTTTTACATGAAAAAAATATCTATAGGCGTAATTCATTTTTTAAAAAGTTTGTTTTTCAGCGTGGTCATCAGTTTTTATTTGCATTTTCACTACATTTGTTTTCCTCGTGGTTTCTCTTTTAACTACTCAGCCTGGTTTTTATTATTGCTACAAAAACGTTTTATTACAAGTTGTTTAAATTTTAATATTACTGATATTTTTTATTTAACAAGTTAAAATAAGTTACTTTGTAAGATCAACGTTCCAAAGTGCACATATATCGACTAACCGTTGTAGTTAAGTAAAGAAAAATGAAGAAGTACTGACTTAATTTTGGGGTAGGCACTGCAAAATATAGTTAGATCGACATACCTTAAGGGAATGGCGCGGCAAATTGTGCTTACATTGACTGCGGTAAGTTTGTAAATTTATTAATGCAAAAATAAAATTTAGCTGTTTATGAACAATCTTTTAATTACTTTAAAATAAAAAGATAATTTTAGCTCATAAATCCCCTTTTATTTTGAATTATAATAGCTATTTCTATGCTAATCGAAACCAGTATTTTGTTTCGCAGTGTGACAGGTGTCAGTTTGAGTAAAGTTATAAAAAAGATTTTTTTTTTAAATTTTAAAATAATAGCTTTAATGGTATTTTATTCTACATCGGTGTCAAATTAGAACACTTTTTGTTGATTTTCAGACCTATTTTTTATATGATTTTTGATGGGTATAAAATTCTCAATCATAATAATTAGTTAATAAAAACCAGCAAGAGATTATTAAGTTATTATTAGTTAGAACCTTGTCAAACTAAATATTAGTTAAATAAAGTTGCAGATAGAATTTTGGCACTTTAGCAGTTTGCTTGTTTTGCGCTATATCGTTGTAAATTTCAGTTTATTTTGTTCATCATGATTTAAATAGTCTAATAAAATCATTAAGTCAATTTTGGCAAAAATGTCAGTTAGAACCTTGTCAAACCAACGCGACGAAATGTTATAAAGTAAGAACAATTACAACAATATCTTTTAAAGCAAAAAAAGGTTTTTAACCCATATCAAAATGATTTCAAATGTGATTTCAAGCCTTTACAATCATTTACAATTTTGATTAAATTCTTTTTAATCCTTTGAAATATAACTTTGATTCTCATCTTTATAGAATTCCCTTGTTAAACTAAACACATATCAACGACGACGAGATCTCTGCATAATTATTTTTTCTTGAAACTTTAACTAATTAACTTGACAAATATATTTAAATCAATTTTAATGACAATAAAATATTTTATTCGCAGAATAACACACAAACTTTAAAATCTGGATGATCATTCGCCTTTGTATATTGGTTTTCTTTTTTCTTTAAATGCATTTAACCCTTCAATTCTATCTTTGGTGGGCACCACCTGGAACAGTAGCACAGGAGTAATGCAGTAATCAACTCAAAAGAACAGATAATTGCGATGAAAAATTTAGAGTAAAAAAAAATTCTTTTTAATAATGAACAAGTATTAAACAAGAAACTGTATTCGGTATCTGATCAGCACATTTCTATGATTTCTTTCTGATTTGATATGTTTATTTTTACAACAGCATATAATGCTGTTTTAAAGAAATTTTATATTTTCTGAATCAACTTATTTTAGGAGAGAACAGAGAGTTTCTATAAAATATGAAATTTTAACCTGAGCGTAGCAAAGCTCTTCAAACGCCAATCCTGAATAAACGTCTACCTTTTAATAACAAGAAATTTATTTGAAATGAGAAATTATTCTTTTGTCTTATGAGAGTAACATTAAAAATCCTGAATAAACATCCACTTTAACAACAAGAAAATTATTTGATGTGAGAAATTTTTTTTTTGTCTTATGGGAGTAACATTAAAAAAATTCATTACCTCTATGCTTTTATTAATGGACATTTTAGCACACCGCAGTGCTATGGGGCCACTTGTTAATATTTCCTCAGCTAGTTCAAGTGATTTTAAATATGCTGCATTACCATAATTGTTTTGCTCAACAGCATAATTTATAAGACCAATTTTTTCTGCATCAAGAGCCTTTAACACTCGCCCAGTAAAAATTAATTCTTTAGCAAGAGATGCTCCAACTAATTTAGGCAATCTCACTGTGCCACCTGTAAAGAAATAAAATAAATGCACAGTTTTATGTAATAAATAAAATTTTAAGTTTTCAAAATTTAAAAAAAGAATTTTTAATGCAAACATTGTACTTTGTTTTTAATACTATTAAACATATTGTTTTATTGCTAATTTGGTCATTTTGCCAATTATCACAAAATACCAGATAACATACAGTTGGAAAATAAAAATAATAATACCTGCTCCAGGAATGATTGCAAGTTTTGTTTCTGGTAAACCTAATTTTGCTGTGGAAGAAGCAATTCGCATATCACATGCTAATGCTAGTTCCAGACCTCCTCCAAGAGCAGCACCTTCAATAGACACAATAGTTGGCAAAGGTATTTCACTAAAGCGGTGAAACAGGTTTCGTGCATTTGAAACAAACTTTGGTACATCTGCTTCAGACATTGCACGCCTTTCCTTTAAGTCTGCGCCTATTTTGAAAAGTTTTAAATAAACTAGCAACAAAAATAATAAAGTTTCTTAAGATTTGATTTAATTAAAAAACAATTATGGTGACTTAAACAATATAAAGAAGAACTAACAAAGTAACATATACTTTTTTATATGTAAAAATTATGAATACTTTTAACCAGCACTCACCAGCACAAAAGACACCTGGAACAATACTTCTTAGAATGATCACGCGTAAGTTGCTGTCATTTGAAACAACATCAACTGCATTCTCAAACTAAAATATACACTTTTCATAAAGTCAACTAAATAGAACTTGAGTTGCAAATCAATTAAGTCATATTAGCAAACTAATTCACTAAATTCTATTTAGTTGACAATATGAAAAGTAAAATCTTATCTAGTTGACTATTGCATTTGAAAATCAAGAGTTTTTAATGATAAAAACAATTAATACTTAATTAAAATTTAACTATTTCACTCTAAAATAATCAAGCAATGAGGAAAATCTCCAGAAAATTATCCCACAAAATGATTGATTAGTGATCATGATTACAGGAACAAGGTCATAGCAGCAGACTTAGATTCACTTAGAATGCAGTACTCTGCTGATTGAGTCTCAGCATGTCATTTTTAATTGTAAATGAAAGATGCATAGCAGCATGTTATGAAAGTTTTAAACAAGAAGCGCTACAACTATAATGCCTGTCTAAGGATTTTAATTTAAAGTCAAATCAATTTTTAAAAGGTTTTGCAAAACAGGAATATTCAGCATAGCAAGCTATAGTTCTTACAAGTCTAAGAAGATTTTTGCTTAAAGAGTTTTTGGCTTCTGGTCGATTAATAGACATGACAGCAATACCTGAAAGAAAAGAAGGTCAGCAATAACTCATGGAGATCATCAATAAATATCAATAAATCAATAACTCAATAACTCATGAAGAACAAAAATTTAAGGAAATCAGACATCAAAAGAAGATCAGCAATGACTCATGTAGAATAAAAACTTAAGGTAATTAGACATCAATATAGTTAAAAACAGTTGGAAGAAGTCAAAATTAAGGAATATGTTTATAAATATTTATGAAGATATACAGCTATTCACGAAAGTTTAAACGATTGCAGAATTTTCAAATCTAATCTTTGGTTTTTCTTGAATAAAATCTAACGGAAATAGATATCAAAATAATTATTTTTCCAATTTGGTAAATAGGTTATTTGTTAATAGAATAAAAAAAAGTAGGTTTTGACTCATTACCGTTTACTCAGAAATTTCATTAAAAGGTAGGTGATACAAATTAAGAGGTTTCACAAAAGTTTAAACAATTTTATTTTGGATCAATTATTTGCTAATTAATTGATAAATCTGCTGCGAATTTTTTTTCGCAGCGAATTTATCAACTAATTAGCAAATAATTGAGTAGTTTTTCAATCAAAAAATTCATCACAACATAATCAGGCAGCTTTTAATTGATTAAAAATCAACTTAAAATATTGTGAATTTCAAATTAATTTCAATTGCGTGCAAATGGGTCAAAAATCAGTTTCTAGTGACATCAAATGGCAAGTTATTGGTATGGCGCGGACAAAAAATCACACAAACGTTCAAATAGGCAAAATACTTAACATTTCTGAATATTGCGTAAGAAAAAACATCAAAACCTGGGAACTTACCAAGGACATCTCCGAATTGCCGCGTACTGGGAGACTATCCAAACTCAGCAACCATGACAAAAATGGTATATTCAGAATGAGCAGAGAAAACCCCAGACTCAGCTACAAAAAGCTAGCACAAGTCTTCAATGAGTCAAAAAATAATCCAAAAGTTAGCAGAAAACTCGTGAGATGAACATTGTCGGACAAAGGTATTGGAACATACATAGCTGCTAAAAAACCTATTCTTTCAATCACGGATAAACGTAAACAATGAGTGTGGTCCAAAGAAAGGCTGGACTGGTCTGTAGAACAGTGGGCAAAAGTTATTTGGAGTGATGAAGCTAACTTTCAAGTTGTAAACCGCAAGGGAAGAATCTATGTCAAAAGATTTGCAACTGAGAAATATTCAGACAGGTTTTTGCAACATCGTCCACAAGGCGGTGGAGGTTCGGCTGGCATCTGGGGATGTTTTTCTCACAAAGATGTAGGCTTCTGTGAGCTGTATGAAGGCCGAATTAATCAATACACCTACAAGAACACATTGGAAACGTGTTTAGTTCCATCAATCAGAGACTTGTATGGCAGAAGCAAGCAATTTATCTTTCAACAAGACGGAGCTTCAGCTCATACAGTACACTCAATCAAAGAATATTTTTTGAAAAAAAAGTTCAATGTGATGCCCTGGTGCCCTAGATCACCAGATCTCAACCCAATCGAAAATATTTGGTCTTGGATCGACAATCAACTGACATACCATGAAGTTCAATCAACTCAGCATTTAAAGCAACTTTTGAATGAGTACTGGCTGAAGGTACCTCACATGATGTGCATGAAATTAGTTGAATCAATGCATAAACGAGTTTATCTTTGCTATAAAAACAAAGGAGGACACTTCAAATATTAATTTCGCTTTTTTTTTCATTTTTTGTTCGAATGTTGCAATTCGTTTAAACTTTTGTGCTTCTTATTTTTCCTATAAGATTTTTTGTAATAGCTTTTTTCTAACTAAATATTAAAATTTTTATAACATGTTCATATTCATTTTAAAGCTAATTACTTTTTCTTTAATAAATAAAAAATATTAACTCGATATCATTTTACAGTTTTTCTTTATTAAACAAAAACCAAACATACTTGATAAAAATTCTGCAATCGTTTAAACTTTCATGAATAGCTGTATTATCTACTATACCTTGATGCTTTCCATTTAGAAATTCTAAATGAAGTTCATCTGCAATATCTACAGATGTACTGTGAAGTAACTTTTGTTGTATTGATCGTATTCCCACTGTTCTGCTCACACTTCTCATAAGAAAAGTAAAAGGTGAGACAACCATTTTTTAAAGTTTATAGTTCATAGTAATAGTAAGTTAGACTAAGATAGGTTAGATGTTACATTCTCTTTTCATATGTAACCAAAAAGTTATTCAAAAAAATATTTGCCTCAAAAAAAAAAGGAAAGAACTTCATCTGAAATTGTACAATAAACAAAATAAAACTTAAGAAGTTGTAATTAATAAATTTTTCAAAACATTTTCTTCATAACAAAACAATAAAAAAAAATTGGAGGTGGAAAAAAAAAAGGAAAGTTCCAAAGTTTTAAGATTCAAATTGAGCTCCTTTTTTTTTGTGAAATTAATTAATGAATTAACATAAAATAAAGAAATATTTCAAGAAAAATACATCAAAAAAACTTAAAAAATTATATCTAAAAAACAAAAACATTAAACAAAAAAAGCAACAAAATATTTAGTAAATTTAATTATATTATTAAAAGACAACTTTAAAATTTAAAACAAACAGCTATTTGAAAACATCTTGTGTTACAAAATCCATTTTTTCAGGTTCACCAGGTACCAAAGTTGATACCAAACTGTAACAAAGATAGTAAAAGAAAAAATGTATACCCAAACAAAAAATTTGTAATAATAATAAACTATTTAAAAACAATATAAAGTATTTTTTGCATGTTTTTTAAGTATCATTCTTTTCTTTTCTTTTTTTTTTTTTTTTAAATTAGGTCAATTGTTCATGAATTTGTTTTAAAAATGGTTAATAGTGTTTTAAATTTTAGAACAAATTTTGGGTGTTTAGCTTCAACATTATTAAAATGTAACATATTATGCAACACTTAATGCAAAATAATATTTAATTGATAGCAACAGAGGTTTAAATTATATTAATAAATTTATCATTTGGACAAAATTAGATTTGTTTAAATGCATTTAGCAGAGAACAATAGAAGAGAACAATTATAGGAAAGAAAGAAAATTTTCAAATCATTCAGATCATAATATTAGAATGAAAGTGATAATAAAAAAAGAATTTGACTTACAAAGGATTAAATCTTATATATGCTATGAAAGAAAGCAAATTATAACTACCTGTATAAGAAAATGAAGAATCCAACCAGATAGTATAACAACTTCACAATCGACTCTTTAAGATAGTAATTTAACAAGTTATTGTTATGGATTTCAGCTGGGTCATAAAAAGATATGTGGTTTTGAGGCTTGGTGAAAATTCTAAATTTTAAAAGTATATACTTTAATTATGATAGACCTTCTGATAGATATACTTTAGTTATCATCTTTACTTCTACTTTATTTGTAATCTTATTTTATTTTAGCTTCATAAATAGTATTAATCACTGTGAACCAGAGAAAATGCCAGGCTTTATGTTGTGTCACTCAATCAAGACCTTTATTATTAGTTTAGTATTAGTTTACATTGATTGTTAAAAACTTTTCAATTCAAGATGGTGTATTAACAAGTTTAAAATGATGATTAAAAGCCTTGAATAAATGCTTAAAAAAGTTACTAAAAAAATGGAAAATCATTTTAATAACAACTAAAATTGTGAGTAAATAAAATTCTAATGTTAAAGCTAAAATACAAAAAAAAAATAGGTGTCTTTTTTCAAAAAATAAAAATGATTTTTTAAAAATAGTTATTTGAGAATCAGATATTTTAAAATCAATTTTCAAAAAAAGCAAAGAAAATTTTGTGTTTTTTCTAAAGATTGCATTTTAAACTTTTCTCAAATCTATTTATTTTTACCTATTTGTGTGATTTAAAACAAGACACTTGTGTTACTTTTTGGATTTAATTTACATTTACTTCAATGAATTAAAATGGCTGTTGTTAGCCTGTCAACTGGTGTTCTTGAACAAAATACAATTTGCTACTGCTGGGAATTTTTTGGAGCAAGGTCCAAGTCTTTATCCCCTGTAAATTCAACAATAATGGTCTGATGAAACTGTGTATATATCCTGGATATTCTCTTGAAAATTGCAATTATCCAATTGTAGTTTACTATGGTTGTAAAAGAAACCTTTACTCGATGAAGTTGGGTAATACACCCAGAGGCTTGTGGGGAGTGAAAGTATCAAGTATAACTCTCATACTTACAGAATAAAACTACTTTTAAACTCATCATTTTTTTTTTAAATGTCACCCATAAAGTGAGCCTATTAATCTCTAAAAATATTGATGCATTTTTTATTATTTTTATATTGATGTATTTTTCTACATTATTATTTTAAAAAATATACTGTCATTTATATTATACACAGACAATTTATATTTATATAATTATGTGGAAAGTGCTGACTAAGAACTTAAGGTATATTAGAAAATAAAATGAATGCTGCATTTCAAAAGGGGCAACTTTCTCTTTATCAACTGGTGGAAACTCATTGGTTATAACTGTTAGATGTCCTGTTAACAAGGTAAATTGAAGATCATCAATACAAATATATTTACAGGTTAGAAGGAACCTCAAGTTATATTAGAACTTTCTATTAACAAAACCAAACCATTAACATCTAATATTTAGAAAGGATTAGGGAATAAGACTGCTATAGAACATTTTTGGCAAATGATCTTTAGGAATCCATGTCACATTTTATCATGTAGGAAAGTCAATTTATAAATATTAATAACAAAAGTGTTCTTTAGAATGTTTTAACATATTTTATAGATATACTATATGTAAAAAAAAGAGAGAGAGAGATCCTCCAACATGATTAAAGTGCCATGGTATAAGTGGTGACACATACAAATACTATATGCATTACATATTGTTGCTATGCAATGTGTAACCATTAGTAGTTATACAATATTTTTTGTAAAATAAAGCTATTCTAAAGTTGATTTATATATGAATTGAAATTCATTTTTATCTACTTTAAAAAACCTGTATGAACTTGATAAAGTAGTAACATCTCAGGTTCTTCAACTATGACCTTTAGTTCAGTGATGGAAGACTTTACAATATAAAGGTTTCTTGTTTTCTCAAATTCCTAAGTCATAGTGTAAGTTAACATTTGTTAAATTAAAAAATTCCTTCCTATCTACTCAAGACCTTTCTTCAGGTTCTAGGGAAAAAAATTAAATAATATGGAATTTTAAATTCTGCTGTGTCTTGTACAGCCCTTTGTTGAAATCCATAACTGTAGCCTATCCAACTTTACTGAACAGTGTGGGTAGGCATACTCAACATGGAGAGCAACTGCTATCTTTTGTAGTTAAGTTAAATGGAAAAATTTAATTTAGCATTAACTTTGACATACCGCCCTAGAAACAAAAAGGGGTCAACAAGTATAGGACAGTGACAGTAACCTTGTAAAAATGACAATTTTTAAAGTCATAATTTTTTAAAAAAACACTACAAATGCCTTGTTTTACAACATCTCAAGAGTTCTAAGTGACAAGAACAATTTTTGTTTTAGGTATGTTTTTATAATTTGTCACAAGGTTATGCAAAAAGTAAGGAAAGCCATATATGCAAAAAAAAAAAATCATATTGAAAAAGATTGCTAATAGTAATATCTACAACAGTATCTTAAAGATTTTTAAAATATTTATAATGAACTATAAGCATTTTTACTTAACTAATAAAAATGGTTTTGATTGAGTGACACAACAAAAAACCTGGCAGTTTCTCTGATTCACAGTGTAATTTGTATGTGTCTGTGTATAATAAAGCCAGCTAACCTGTAAAGTAACCAAATGACCATTGGGGATATGTAGCTTAGTGCTCCAAAACAGCTGAAAAAGATTAATGTAATGCATAATAATGATACCATAATCAACTCTGGAATGACTACCTAGAAAGAGATAAATTATTAAAAAAAAGCAAAACAAAACATGTATATGTAAAAAAGAATTTATAATAAGTATATTAATGATTTTATAAATATATAACATTAAAGTATAACACAGTTGCATATATTTAGACCCTGAAGCTGTAGGTTTTTTAGCCAACTTAAATACTCTACAACTGACTCAACACAATGCACAATGGTTGACTATAGTTCCCAACCACTGTTAGCTGTGACTTTGATAACTGGCTATGGCTTAGAGCCAATACAGCTAAAGTCAGTGTGGAATAAATTTCTAATGGCTGATTACAGCTTAACAAGCCTTTTCTGCCTAATGGTAGCAGCTTCAGGGTCTGCTGAAAACTTGCTAAGTCAACTTACTTTGTTTAACCGGCGACAACAATCTCCTGAGTTTGTGTAATTGCATTCTAAATCTGAGAGATTAATTATCTGACAGTATTAAGGAAATTATAAAAGGTATGCCAAATTGTATTGTAGTTGATTTGCTACTATTATATTACTACCATTAAAATGTGAATATGTCCAATCTATAACAATAACTTGGGTGAAATCTTTACATTTCTTTATATATTTTATCTTTAGAGGGTATTAGAAGGACTCTTTAAAGGATTATCTGCAAACAATTAATCTGCAAATGTTTCCAGAAAACCCCAGTATGAAATATAGTCAATATTATAAGACAAAAAATGTGCAAAAAATCTAAATGATTCATAGAGGAATTAATGAAATCCCTAACATGCATACACACAGATACACATACATACCTTTGTGTGTGTGTGTGTGTGTGTGTGTGTGTGTGTGTGTGTGTGTGTGTGTGTGTGTGTGTGTGTGTGTGTGTGTGTGTCATTAGTTAGATATACATACATACCTCTGTGGGTATGCATGTTAGGGATTTCACACACAAAGACAGATTTAATTATATGCTTCTATTGTCCAAGTTTTGTCAAAATTCATCATTTTTAGCATCAAAAAAGTGTTTTCCATGAAAAATTGAATGCATAAAAATACTAACAAATTTTTGAAAAGATACAAAGTAAACAGATAAAAACATCAATAGTGCTGTGTCAACCATAACAAATATCAATGCTAGCACTTCACTACCCATTGTAGATAATTTTTTTATCTGTAAAAAAAAATTATATTAAATTCACCTTTGATTATATTAACATATAATAAACATAAGGTAACTTCTCAATGTTAAAACTAAATGAAGCCCCAGGGGAAAAACAATGAGATTCAAATTTCCCTGAAAAAATTGTGCTAGTGCCGTCTAATAGCATTTTTTGTTGCCTTTCAGAATATCATATTGCAAAAGGGAAAAAACAATGGCAATCCTAAGAAAAATTTGTTTTAAAATTGCCCATCCCATCTTGTTTTTATCAGTTGTGAAAATTTCTTTTGCTTATATCTCAAAATGAGATTTTTGGTTATCTCATTGTTTTTTTCCTTGGACCCTTCAAATGGTAGTGCTGAGACTATAAAACCAGTCAAGATATATGAGGGGAAAAATCAATTGGAAATCATCTAACTTTGTTTAAAAATGCAGCAATAAAAAACATGAATTGCTAGTTTTTACCTCAGTAATAACATTAAAATGTATAAAACTTATATTTATTTTCATTCAATTGTTTTACAACTAAAATCTGCTAATTTTAAGATCTGTAAGATATGAATTTAATTGGTTTCTGGTTGTTTTGACCAGTAGAAAAAAAAACAGATTAGAAAATCTTTATTGAACATAAGATGAGAAAGTAGGGGGAAGTGATACAAATATTTCATGTGTAGTAAGTAATTTATTTTTTATCTTTTTGTTAATTTATACTGTGCTAATTTGTAAATTGAAACATGAATTAGGAGTTAGTAAATAAGATATAAAATTAAATATAATATAAAACCAATAATTCATTAAAAAACAAAAAGAGAATAACTTTTTTAAAAATTCGAAAAATTTGGCATAATAAGGATAAATTGGTTAGGCTTCCTTTTACAGATTCGAAACAACCTTAAAAGAAAAAATGCTGTCAAAAAATGTGTTGCTTTTCACTCAACAATCGATAAACAATATAGGTTTTACAAATCAATTTTTTTTGGTAATTAAGGGCAGAGTTTATACACTTCATCTGTTAACATACAATTTATATATAATATAATGACAACAACAATTATTGAGTACTTAGTCGTTATTTCATGTTTATCTTTTTCAAAATATATGGAACACCCTGATGTCTGCGCGCCCGCGCGTTAGTAATTACAAATTTATTTCGTTATCCCCTTCCTTTAAAATCAATCTATTTTTGAAACTTTATGTTTAAGTCAGCTGTATACTGCTTATTTTTGAGCAATATATGTTTTACAAAAAATTTGACAAGCGTTTAATGTTTTACCTCAAACAAGTAAATTTGCGTAGCTTTTTTTTTTAATTTCGTTATCGTTGTAAAAAATGATAAACGCCTGATCAAAAGGGTTTTTAAAGGATCAAAAGAAATTCCTGATTAAGTAATCATAAGGATTCTTAATCACCGGTTAAGTTTATCTTGATAGTTTTGTTTATTTTGATAGCGAGTGTTTTTTTATGGGGTTTTAAAAGTGTTTTAACAATAATATCGGAAAAAATTTGTTTTCAATTTTTTTAAAAATACATTTTAGGGTCTTCTACAGCATTAATGCATATCAGTTATAAATATAAATTTTTAAGATGATTTTCATACTTTTTTTAAATATAATTTTTAACATCCTAATTTTTTCGCATTTCCTGTTTTATTTTGTTTCTTTATAGGAGAAGGTTGCTAAAACTATATACAATAAAATAAAATGTATTATTAAAAGCTTATATAAGTTTGAGAATATTTTTAAAATGCTTTATTTAAGGTGATGTTCCTTGGGCCAATGTGCCGCTTACTTGGGTTAAGTTGGCTCATGGGTTGGGACAGATCAGCCCTCAAAATAATTTCTAGTTAAATTTGAGGTAAGAAAGGTGCATACAGTGAAAACAAATATATATAAATGAACAATCGTTATTTTATCATAGCATTTAACATGGTTACATACATTATAATATTTGGTCACAGATTAGTCACTGTCTTCATCTAATGGGACAAAAAGATCATTGCAGTATAAACATTCATAAAATAGACCCTTGAGTTCTTTTTCTGCGCAAGTCATATGTGCCCAGTGAAGGCAGATTGAACACTGAATCCACTCTGCACCTGAAAGGGAAAGGTAGAGATGTGAGTCGTTTTTTTGGTTCTTGTTTTTTTGCAAAAAAACCGGTTTTTTTGGCCAAAAAAACCAACTGCTTCGTTTTTTGGTTTTTTTGGTTGTTTTTTTTTAAACTACTCTTTTTCTTTTTTTAAACACTGAAATAATTTTAAAAATTTGTTTTTAAGTGTTATTTACTAAAAGAGAATATTCATTCCTTTATTTAACATAAGATTTTGTTATTATTGCCTTTAAAGTTCATAAAGTAGCAGATCCCCACAAATTTTTTTTTTTGTATTTTTTTAACTAACTACTTTAACACCTTAAACATTTAAATAAATATCACCTCAAAAGTGTGTTTTTGGGTGATATTAAAACACTTTGTCATTCTCTTATTTAACATACCATTTATCTGTCTTGTTTTACAAGCTCTTCAAATGTTCATCAAATAACATTAATTATTATCAGCAGATTAATTATTATTGTTTTTCAATGACTTACTTATGATAAGCTAAACAAAAATTGAAAAAATTATTTGAAGAAACATTTTTCTTGTAAAATACAGAGACATAAGTAAAGGAGATTTGTCTTTTTTGTTTGTTTTTTTATGTAGATATGTTTTTTGAGTTCGAAACAGTTTTTCTTCAACATTAAAAACAAATTTTTCAACAGAATGAGCGAATTTTTGTAATTTGTAGAATGAATGAGACCTTTTTTAATTTATGTTTTTTAATTTATAAATAAAATAACGCTGCATTGCAAAATGTATATGTATTGTATAAGTTTGCATAGTTTTAATTTTTTCAAATTTTGCTGTCTTATTTTATGCTTTTTGTTTTTTAACTTTATTTCTGCAATTGCAAATAAGTTAAATTTGCCATTATTTAATTTCAGAAAGTGGAAATAGTACTTTAAATCATGTTATAAATGTTGCATAAGTGTGTTGTAGTATTTTTATTTTTTAATTTTCCCTTTCATAATTTGTAGTCAATATTTTTGAAATATATATTTGATGCATATATTTGCTGTGTATATATGAATATATATATAGATTTGCAAAGTTTAAGTGGCAAGTATAGGAACCCAAAGACAGTCGATTTCAGCGAAAGTATTTAGTAAACTAGAACTTTTAAGGCTCGCCTAAATCAAATAAGCATGTGTTCTATTACTTAAATCTTGAATAAGATACGTTTGCGTAGCTTAGTGGGTTGTAAAATGATCGTTCGTAAAGCGTCTCAGGTTCGACGCGAAGGTAGCGCCGCATTTTCGAATTTTTATTCTTTTTCCGGAAAGTTGAGTTTTTGTCTTCAAGATCGGTTAATTTAGCGTTTTCAATAGGCATACAAACTAAAATGTTTTATTAATCAGTAGTCGAACCGAAATTTAATACTCATATAGAATAAGGTTAGAAAATATTATGATGAAAATAAAGTTAGAAAATATTACGAGCAGATACTTAATAAAGTTAGAAATGTTAAATCTCTATAAAAATAAACGAATATTAACACTAGGCTAGAACAAGAAGACTTAGGAGAGAAAAACATTGAGAAAGGTCAATATCAAAACGAATATTGACACTAGGCTGGAATTAAGAGGTGCAGGCTAAAAATACCGTGATATAGGTCAATTTTAAAACGAATATTGACACTAGGCCAGAAGTAAGTGAATCAGGCTAGAAACACAGAGGGATAAGTCAATATTAAAACGAATATTGACGCTAGGCTAGAACTTACAGATACAGGCTAGAAATACCGCGACATAGGTCAATATTAAAACGAATATTGACACTAGGCTAGAATTAAGAGAATCAGGGTAGAAATGAACTGAGAAGGGTCAATAGTAGAACGAATATTAACACTAGGCTAGAATTAAGAGATGCAGGCTAAAAATACCGTGATATAGGCCAATATTAAAACGAATATTGACACTAGGCCAGAAGTAAGTGAATCAGGCTAGAAACACAGAGGGATAAGTCAATATTAAAACGAATATTGGTGCTAGGCTAGAATTTGGAAATTCCGTGATCTAGTTCAATATTAAAACAAATTTTGGCACTAGGCCAGAAATAAGAGGATCAGGCTAGAACCACACGGAGATAAGTCAATGTTAAAAACGAATATTGACACTAGGCTAGAATTAAGGGATTTAGGCTTAAAATACCGTGATATAGGTCAATATTACAACGAATATTGACGCTAGGCTAGAACTTAGTAAGTCAATAATAAAACGAATATTGACACTACGCTAGAATTTAGAGATTTAGTCTAGAAATACATTGTGAGTAATCAATATGAAAGTGAATATTGCCACTGGCTAGAACTAAAAGGCTCAAGCTAGGATAACACTGAGATTCAGGCTAGAATGACACTGAGATAAGTCAATAGTAAAACGAATATTGACACTAGGCTAGAATCACACTGAGATAAGTCAATAGTATAACGGATATTGACAGAGCTAAAAGAAGTAGGCTAGAACTAAAAGAATCAGGCTAGAAATACACTGAGAATGGTCAATATGAAAACGAATATTGACACTAGGCTAGAATTACAAAATTCAAGTTAGAATGACACACTGAGATAGGTCAATAATAAAACGAATATTGAAACTAGGCTAGAGCTAAGAGACTCAGGCCAGAATCACACACTGAGATAAGTAAATAGTAAAACGAATATTGACACTTGGCTAGAACTAAGGGACTCATGCTAGAAAGACAATAACATTGGTCAATATGAAAACGAATATTGACACTCGGTTAGAATTAAAAGATTCAGGCTGGATAGACACTGAGAATGGCCAATATTTAAACAAATATTGACACTAGGCTAGAATGGTCAATATGAAAACGAATACTGACAATATGCAAGAATCAAGAGACTCAGGCTAGAATCACACTGAGATAAGTCAATAGTATAACGGATATTGACACTAGGCTAGAACTAAGAGAATCAGGCTAGAAATACACGAAGCAAGATCTTTATCCGATCGGAAATTTCAACAATAAAACGAATATTGAAATTAGGCTAGAATTAAGAGTTTCAGGCTCGAATTGCGCTGAGCAAAAACTTGATCCGAATTAAAATGCCAATATTAAAACGAATATTCACACTAGGTTTATGCTAAGAGAGTAGGACTAGAAATACCCTTAAGAGAATCTTGAATTAATCAGGGATTAGAAGTTTAAAACAACTATTGACACATGTTTAGAACTAAGAACTTTAGGCTAGAGTTGCACTAGGCAAGAACTTATGCAAAGTAGAAATGTCAATATTAAAGCGAATATTAACTTATGGCTAGAACATAGAGAATAAGGCTAGAAATGCGTTTAGTGGAATCTTAATTTAATCAGAACTTTGATCAGGGACTTCAGATTTAAAGGAAATAAAAGCGTTAGGTATAACTTTGATGACTCTGATGTATTAGGGAATATTGATTGAGGGAGGGCTGTTTGACGATCTTATGCGTGTGCGGCGTTGAGCATAGAAACTTTTTCATCGACGTGACTCTTTAATTTCTTCATCTGTGTGAGTCTTTAGTTCACTCTGGACATCTGTCCGAAAACAATTTTACTAATTCCACTCTTAGGGCTTATGCTAGTTCTTCCCTGAGGCGTTCACTGCTCAGTCTTGACCAAGCAACGCAATTCTATTTCCAAATAAGAGAAAACAATAGTATACTTATATATACATATTATACATATACCTTTTTTCTTGATTTTCTTTTTTATGCAACTCACTTAGATTTTTTCACTTAGATTTTTTTTTTTTTTTTTTTTTTTTTTTATATATATTTTTTTAACCAATTTTTTTCTGTAACTTTTTGATGATGGTAGTGAAGCAACCTTGTGGTATATGCTTTAAAGCGGTAGCTAAAATCACTCAGCTATCTAATGTGATCTATGTGACAAGTGGATACACATAAAATGTAATTGAGTTGATAAACTGAAATATGAAAAAATCAAAACTTTAAATACCTAATACTGCCTAATCTGTACAAAAACATTTCTTCCTTTCTCTAATATTTCTGATCTTGAGTTATCTACCACACTTGCAGGAAAGTCACTGAAATTTAACCACGTTAAAAATCTATCTGATAATCCAAATTTGAAAAACCTTTTTGGGGCCTCAATCAACTGCAAATATGTAGATGTTCCTAGTTACAATGAGTTATCCCGAAATTCTGAAAGTTATCTCCATGTAAATATATCTTCACTACCATATCATATAGACCATTTCAAAATACTATTAGCAGCTTTTAATAGTATGCCCGATATTATTGGAATAACTGAATCTAACCTGCATGATAAAGATGTGTCTATAACTAATGTTGATTTAGATGGATATGTTACCGTTCACACGCCAACTAAAGCTAAAAAGAGTAGTGCTTTGATGTATATTAAGTCTAGTTTAAACTTTAAAATTAGTATTGACTTGATCCTGGTTAAAAGAAAACAACTCGAATCTTTATTTATTGAAGTAATAAATGCTAAAAAAAGCAACTTAATAGTTGGTTGTTTGTATCGTCATCCAACAATGTGTCCATCTGAATTTGTTGATAACTAAATTCTCTTCTTGAGAAAATTAGCTTAGACAGAAAAAATGTCTATGTTAATGGGAGATTTCAATTTTGATTTGCTCAAATACAATACATCCGATGAATTTTTACATTTTTTAGAATAAATGGTTTCAAATTCTCTTTTTCCTATTATCAAACAGCCTACACGCATAACCACTCATTCTGAAACGGTCATTGATAATGTTTTTTTAAATTTTTATTCTTCTGATATAATCTCAGGCAATCTTATCGCTTCAATATCTGATTATCTTGCTTAGTTTATAATAATGTCGCATTCCAAAACGCAAACTTCACCTGAACCTATTTTTAGGAGGTGTTTTAAAAACTTTAAAAAAACTGAATTTATCCAAGATATTTCAAATGTTGAATGGGATGACTTTATATAAGGAGAAAATGATGTCAATTATTCCATTAAAAAGTTCCTTACAAAAAATTGACAAAAGATTAAGTAACTAGTGATAATAAACCTTGGATAACGAAAGGCATTCTCAAGTCAATAACAATTAAAAATTAACTTCATGAAAAATATTTAAAACCAAAAGACTGTAGAAAGAAAAATTTACTTTTTATAAAGTTTAAACAATATCATAATAGTATAAGCAATCTTATAAAGTTTAGCAAAAAGGAATATTAAACAAACTTTTTTAGTAACAATATCAATAATATAAAAAACACCTGGAAAGGTTAAAAAAAGTTGATAAATTTAAAGCCAAATAAAAGTTACTCCCCAACAAGCATACTGATCAAGAGCAAATGCGAAACTAATCCTAAAGCTATAACTCTAACCATTTAAAGCTATAACTCTAACCATTTAAAGCTATAACTCTAACCATTTAAAGCTATAGCTCTAACCATTTAAAGCTATAACTCTAACCATTTAAAGCTATAACTCTAACCATTTAAAGCTATAACTCTAACCATTTTAACAATTTCTTTACTACAATTGCTTCAAAATTATCCAATGGAATTCCAAATTCTAAATTCAACTTTAAAAAATATCTCACCAATCCTAATAGCAACTCTTTTTATGTGCAACCAATAACTGAAGAGGAAACCCTCGACTATATAAATTCCACTATTATAGAAGGTAAGAGTGTTGGACCGAACAGCCTTTTAACAAAACTTCTTAAACTGTTATCAAAATTTCTATGCAAACCACTAAGTATCATCTTAAATAATTCATTTTACAAAGAAATATTTTCTGATGTCTTCAAGCTGGCCCAAATTATTCCAGTCCACAAAAAAGGATCCATGGTTGACTGCACCAACTATCGTCCGATCTCTCTTCTTTCTAATTTAAGCAAAACTTTTGAAAAAGTTATGCATAATAAGTTATACGACTTTCTAAACCATAATTAATGCTTATATAAACACCAGTTTGGTTTTTGTAAAAAGCATTCTACAGCTCACGCTTTTATCGAAATTACAGAAAGTATAAGAGATGCTCTTGATAATGGAGGCTTTGCCTGTGGGGTTTCTTTGATTTACAAAAAGCTTTTGACACCGTAGACCACGACATTCTCCCATCAAAACTATTATAGTGTACGCGGCATACCCTTGTAATGGTTTAAATCATACCTTTCCAATCGTCAACAGTTTGTTACTTTAAATAGCACCTTTTCAGACATTAAAAGAGTTTGAATTGGTATTCCTCAGGGATTCATATTAGGTCCTATTCTCTTTATTATTTACATCAATGATCTTAATCTTTCTATCAAACATTCAAATACGTATCATTTAACTGATAATTCTAATCTTCAATTAACAACAAACTCTCTCAAAAGACTAAATAAATATATAAATGAGGATAAGGCCAATCTTGTTCAATTGCTCCTAGCAAATAAAATCTCATTGAATACTAAAAAAACAGAAATAGTAATATTTAAGACGCAGTATACTAACTTTTCTAAAAAATCTAAAAAGAATCTTCCAAAATACTTGAACTTTAGGATAAGTGGCCAAAAGCTGCCTTTGTCTAGTAACATAATTTATCTTGGTGTTGTGATAAATGAAAAACTTTCATTTAAAACACACATAAATAACCTTACTCTGAAATTAAACCGTTCCAACGGCATGTTAGCAAAAATTCGACACTACGTTAATTTTGAAACATTTCTATCTATATGCATGCCAAGTTTGGAGACAATCTAAAACCGTCTGTCTTTCTAAAATCGTTTCGCTTCAAAATAGAGCAATACGAATAATACATTTCTGTCCAAGAGACTTCATTACTGACATCCTGTATCTTACATCCAAATTTCTTCGTTTTTATGATTTAATCCAGTTTCTAAATTGTTCATTTGTCTGGGATTAACAACACGGTCTCCTTCCTTTCATATTTCGTAACTACTTTAATAGTAGGACAACGTGTGGGCATAACCTAAGATCAGTCACTTTTAACAACTAAACCATCCCAAAAAAACAGACAACTAAACATGGAATAAATTCCATTACAGGCGCGGATCTAAGGGGTGGCCATTGTGACAATGGTCACATAGTTTGAATTTAACGACAGCCACGTTAGCTTTGAGTTTTTTCGCTTAAGGAATATCCCTAAAAATTTTAATTTGTCTGCCGTAATTTACATATAGAGATTCCTGTCATAGCCACAACGGTTCTTATCATACGTTACCGACGTTTTATTCAATCAGCAAATGCTGCGAAAAAATATTAAAATATCGATCTTTTATTGAACTTTCAATCGCGAAAATAAAATTTGGCCATAAAGTTACAAATTCCTGGATTCGCGCCCGCATTACATATCAGTGTATCCTTTCCTGGAACACCCTTCTGTACACCCTAAAGACAGATTTTATCCTTAGATCCAAGAATCTGTTCTTAAAGTCACCCCATCATTTTTACCTAAAAAGTTACGCTTAACTTTATTCTTTACCTCTATAACTTTTTTCTTTATGTTTATGTACATTTTATAATTTCTTATTTGTGTATATGTGTATGTATATATATATATATATATGTGAATGCATTATAATAACTATTTCACCTATATTTTAACTCTTTTAAAAGTCTATTTTTATAAGTGTTACTTATAAATTTTTGTAAAGTCCTACTTTTACTATGTGACTAGTTTAGTTCTTATGTTTTTCTCTTGTCTTTTCTTTGTCTTATTTAGGTCATTGTGTTTTATTAGTGAATTACTATTTGTTTACTATTTGTTTGTTGACCTGTGTTTTTTTGTAACATCCTTAACACGAAATATATTGATTGATTGATTGATTGATTGATTGATTGATTGATTGATTGATTAACTTGATTGCTAACTTCACAAAAATTCCGTAAGAAAAAGTGAAGCAAGTTTTTAAAGTTTTAAATGCCGGTAGCCGTTTTATCTAAACTGACAATAATTCATTTTTGTTTTGCTCTGATTTACCGCGGTGTGACTTATCAAAGTCCTATGCTTTAAGAAAGTCCTAATTTAGAAAATGACAAATTTCGTATAAAAAATTTAGTAATTTTAACTAACTAGATATCTAGTTAAAATAACTAAGTTATTTTACCCAAATGTTTATTTCATATATACGAAATTTGTCATTTCTTAAATTCATTATCATATGTAGGACTTTGTTAGATCATAGCACGGTATCATTGCGTCATTTCAGGCTGACAAAACAAACCTGGCTGGAAAAAATTTGCTTCACTGCGGAAGCGCGAGTTAGATATCTAGTTTACATATATCCAGTGGCGGCCGGTGACATTAAACTTTGGTGGGGCCAGCAAATATTAACCAAAAAATATCGCAAATTTTTGAACTTAGCGATGTTTTTAAGGTTCTTTTCTTCAAGGGCCAGTTCAATGAGGCCCTGCGGTGCGTTTTTTCGTCCCATCTGAAAGCACTACAAATTCTGCGCGCGCATCAAAAATAATATTACTACAAACAAAATAAATAGGGCCAGTAAAAATCGGCCCAGCCGTTATTGGCAATGAATTAAAATAACGCTACAATACTTTGAATAAATTGCAAATAAACATATTACTTATAAAGTAATATAGTTTAAAATTAGAACTAACTTAGAACTATTTATTTTTATAAAACCTGTCTGCAAATAGTTTAGGCTAATAGTTGCATGTTTAGATATATATAAATACATAATTACATTACCAAATACTTTATCTTAAATAAATATAAGTGGGGCCGGGCCCCTATGGCCCCTATTGACGAGCCGCCACTGCATATATCATTGAACAATTCAGCTAATAATCCATTTAATGCTAAATGGCTGATAAAGAAAAAATTAGCGTACCTTGCAGTTATTAAACGGCTTAATGTGGTTTGCGTATCGTAACTTAAAAGGTGATTCACTAATGCCAATATATGTTTTATCTAATTAGTTCGAAAGGTCGGAAGAAATAACAGCTTTGTATAGTGTGTTTTCTGTCAGGCAAAGTTGATTTAGGGGAAAATGCAACCTGCTCATACAGCTGCAGGATTTCTTCTTTTGATCTACAATTTCGTCAATGATTTTGTGGTTATGCCAGTTTATTATCAATTTTAAATTCGGCATGCAACTGTAACTAATTTAGTGCTTCTGTTGAAAATCTTCTGTTCAAGGTTTAAATGAAACTTTTAGACTCTTAATTTTTATTTCGGACTTTGGTTTTTCAAGCAATCATACCTTCACTTGCTGGATGTGACTAGCTGTAATCTACTAATGTATAATTTATTTAGACATAAAGATACTTACCAATTTCTAACTTAATTTCATTCTTATTTAGATTTTATAAAAAAAGACAAATTGAAATGAAGGGAAACTAAATTGAAACTAAATCACAACACCCTATTATATATATATATATATATATATATATATATATATATATATATATATATATATATATATATATATATAATATGCCAGCAGATTTTTCGTAGATTGATAAAAATAAAAAATTTAAAGAATCCAACGAGGAATATTTTTTCGAGCAGAGTTGTGCAATCCCTAATATTTTTTCGAGCAGAATTGTGCAATCCCTAATATTTTTTCGAGCAGAATTGTGCAATCCCTAATATTTTTTCGTGCAGAATTATACAATCCCTAATATTTTTTCGAGCAGAGTTGTGCAATCCCTAATATTTTTTCAAGCAGAGTTGTGCAATCCCTAATACTTTTTCGTGCAGAATTGTACAATCCCTAATATTTTTTCGAGCAGAATTGTGCAATCCCTAATACTTTTTCGTGCAGAATTGTACAATCCCTAATATTTTTTCGAGCAGAATTGCACCTTTTACAAAATTTTACCGGATCCAGTGATACTTTGTAAAAGGTAAGATATTGAGCTTGTTACATTTAATCAGAATAGAAGGCTTTAAGACATTGCTATATGTTACATAATAAATTTTTGTATATATAACCGAAATATTGGGGAAACAAATGTTTTTTAATCGGGAGATCTTTGAAGATGCACAAGATATGAGTGCAGTTAAATGCTTTAAACAAACCATCTTTTTTATTTAAATGTTGTTTTCTTACAGTTTTTTTTTACAGTCAAACCTAATGATTTTAAATTTCAGCCTACCTATTGTTAACAAGACAATTTTAAGTCGGCTGGCTCAACAAAAAAATATCATCAGAAAAATATGAAAAATACCAAGTACTTTGTTTGATAAAAAGTACTCTATGGTTGTTTTTAACCAAAAATGTTTTTTTAGAGCAACGAGAAATTCAGAAAAACTTTTCGTCTTATAACCGAACTTTATCCTTCGAAGTTAATTATCATTCGAAGATATAACGGTAGCTCCTAATAGTTACCTTTACGTTCTCAAGATTAAAGAAAAATGAGAGCAACCATTAATACTTTCAACTTGGTATTGAGCCAAATCAGCTGTATTTAATACTTTATACGCTTGCATCAAATAGTAACATAAACCATTATTTGGCTTTTATTCGATTATATATTGGCAAGTAGGGGATTACTTTGGAACTTAACAATGCTTGAGTGAAGTATTTACATAAACATACAAATATTTTGGTAAAATAACCATCACATTATAATCAAAAATTGTTGTTTGGTTAGAGGTCCTATCTGGTCAAATTTTAAAGCTCATAGAAAACCTGGTAACTTTAAAAGTATACGCCTTTAAAATGATAAAGATTGCTGTTAGTGTTCGAGTCCCAACATAAAAGGGCTTGTCCCAGGGACAAGAAATATTTTTTAAGAAAAATAAACGTATTGTAAAACTTTTTAGAATCTATTTAAGCGAGGAATTATACGGCGAAGAACCTCATAAAAGTTTGGAGATATACAAAAAATATATTGACGCTAAAATGTGTCATTCAAAATCTTGAACTTCGTTTTCTTTTTTGTGTTAATTTTAGTGCATTTTCTTTTTTGTGTTAAAGAAAGAAAAGTTTAGTGTAATGACCCGTGTTATAAATGGTCAATTTCCTTAACATGTTTTTCAAATAAATAAGTTTTACTGACAAAACATTATTTGTACAAAAAAAGCAAGCAGACTTTTAATAATTTCAAATTATCAAATTATCATCCTTAGAAATTAATTATGGAGAATTTTACGACTAAGCAACGTGTTAGAGTAATTGAATTCTATATAGAAAACAATTAAGTGAAAACCATCACTGGGGAAAGATAGCGAAAGCAGCTAGAAAGTGTTATGCTTCCTACAGTCTTGGACACACCAGAGGCATGATGTACAAGACTGTAGGAATCTTCCTGTTATATGGTGGCAGCAAGATGGTGCTACTGCCCTACAGCTCACCTGACAACTTAACTCTAATGGCAAACTTTTGGGATAAGTATAATTTCGCGAAATTTTGAAATTACTTGTTGGGGTATTTGGAAGATAGAGTATGCTGCAACAATTCTCGAACCATTCAGCTATTGAAGGTCAATATCCGTGAAGAAATTGAAGGAATAAACCAAAAAACATTACGACAGGTTATGATTCACGTCGTAGAAAGAGCGCGTCAGTGCGAAGAACAAAAATAGCGATTATTTAAAGAATGTAATTTTGAAAAACTAAATAAAAATTATTTCCAAGAAAAAGGTTTTGTGTTCATGAACCAATAAATGTGAATTAAGAAATGAAAAAGCTATTCCACTTTAAAATGTTGTGACTTTTGGGCCTGTATTAACTGAGTAAAAAGCTACTGCAGAAGATTTGAAATCTTCCATGCGCCATAGAAACATATACTTGTATTAACTGTTCACTAAATCTAATTAAAATGAGAACCATTTTCAAAAATACAACTTGGAAAACCTTTTAAAAGAAGAAAAAATATTTCAGAAAAAATGGCGCCCCATTTTTGCGATATAAGTTTTTAGACAGGAACAATATAAGTGCCACCAGTAAACATATTACGAGTAAGACTTCTTACAATGAACAAGATCCATAACTTCTAGCACTCTACATATGTATTTTGTTGTTCTCCTACTAAATACTCTATAATGCACAATAGATTTAGATGGAGCGGTAGATTGTAGTAATAACGGTTTTCCAACAGATAATAAATGTTCTTTAAAAAACCAGAAGTAAAGTTAGATGAAAATATTTTAACTTAAATTTTACAATTTGTATGCTGCATTTCAACTTAAATTAAGCACATTATTAAAAATCGTTTTTTTAAATACAGAGAAGATTTTGATGGCCTTATTTTTAATTTTTCGATAAAAAGTTTGAGATTATTTTGTCGTTTTAGTTATTTCATCGTTTTATTCTTTTCTTTATATTTCTCTTCCATGGCATAGAAGTTTCGCCGTTCAGTTTTATTACTCCATATTTTAATTCTTATTTTGTTTTTTTGTTTTACATTTTTAGCAATGCCGTCAGTAAAAGTAATATTTCTTTTTTGAGTTTTTTTTTAACACAGTTTTAGGAAAAAATTTCTGACCAAGTTAAGTCTTTAACAGCTATTGTAATGACTGACTTGAGATAACATGCGGAATAGCGAAAAGGTTCCACCTTGTTGAAATTTCAACTCCTTTTTTATATCTATCATTTTTTCTGTATGATATTAAAAAAATGAACGGTTTTCTTTTAAGCTCAATATATTAATACTTTTTAACCCTTTCGTGCCGAATATTTTATATTTATATTTTTGTTATTTATATATACATAAATAACAATATATATGTAAAGTTTTTTACTTTCTTAATTATTTTTTTTGGATTCTATATTTTGCCTGCTTTCCAATGATATATACTGTTTTACTTATTTTGTAAGGAAACCCATCTATTTAAGTGTTTACGTCGCATATTATTGCGCTTTTTAAATCGCCTAAATAAATTCCGGTACGAAAGGGTTAAAATATTTTTTAGGGACGAGTCTGTACAAAATATGATAAAGTCGTCGGCGAATTTCAAGTAAATTATTTGAGAACAGTACACAGTCATGCAGAAAGCTTCCTATACAAACGGCAAATGCGAAACCAAAATTAAAATCTACTTGCTTATATTTGAACACAAGTTTACGGTTTTAATTTGCCAAGTTTTAAAATTTGTATAACAAAGCTGAATTATAAAAGAATCGAGTAAATTTTATCATAACAATAGAGAAGAAAAAAATCGCATTGAACAAAAAAGATAAAAAAATAAATTAGTATACTTGTTAGTTAATTTGTTGCCTAGCAATTGTAGTAATTGGATAAAAAAAAAAAGTCTTTCGAGACAAACATAAATCCAGACTCCAAGAAAAATTGAAGATTTTCTCAGCTATGAAAATATTTAAACAGCAGTAGGTCAACAGACAAAAGTTCGCTTATTGTTGTTAAGTACACACTCGACGACGAGCAGTTAACAAAAAGGAACGGTACTAGCAAACTCTGCCGCAAGCAGAAAACTATATTTAAAAAACGCAAGAAACGAATGGTATTCGTTAAAGTATGTTTGAAACGTTTTTACTTTTACTTAATTAGATAACAATCTTGGTTTCGCTCAATTGGGCATCATGGAACTACTATTTAGACATTACTTTTTATTTTGCTTGATGACTCCATTCTTTTTTATTTTGAACTACACGATCAGCGAATGGACTTTTATTAAATGCGGTAAAGAAGTATCAAGTTACATTCTTGTTTTTCTATTAATTCAAGCAATATTATCTATGTCGATTTACGTAGTTGTGACATTGATTTCTAAAAGATACTTTTCTCGATTGGTTGACTCGTTATTTCAATTAAATTCTCTTGAATTAACATATCTCATGTCAAAATGCAAAGAAAAACAGTACTTGCAAAATAGAATTACTTCAAGCTGTAATAATTGCCTCGTTTGCTATGAATACGAGGCTCAGACCATTACTTACCCTTGTCATCATGCAGTCATGTGTGGGAGGTGTGCGTGGATGTATATCGGAACCTGCTTGAAAAATCATCAAGCATTAAGATGCATAGTTTGTAGAGCAGATATCAACGATTTCAAAGGTGACATCCAAATCCATTTTGATCAACAGACTGTTAAAATCGTTAGCAGTCATATTTTAGAGTCAAAATTAAATGCGAACTCACTCTGCTACAACCAACCGTGCAATTAATCCCCACCCTTTCGGTTATACCTTTTATAAAGGATTTTATGTAAATAACACATGGGAAACACATTCTTATTCTTCTATCGTATATATAGATGTATACATAGATAAACAAAGAAATATTAAAAAAAAAACAATTTTTTTATATGTATCTACTATTTATACATATTTAGTAAATCATATAAATAAAATAGATCATGTAATCGGATAACGATTTTTTGTAAGTATATTTTTGCATTTATTATGTTGAAATTTGTAAGTCTAATTAATTTAAGACTGCTGTAAATTTGTATATGAAATGTAAGGAAATATTATTATTGTATTATTATATGAAATCCAAGGAATCAATATTATTGTATTATTATCTTAATTTAATAAGTATTAGTTATTATTGGTGTAATTTGTAAAAAAAACTTAAATATTTGCAAGCTTTTGTATTATATTTTAAATAATCTTATTTATTATAAATATTCGTATTTTATGATTTTGTGTATTAATTCTGAAGTCCACTAGAATAGATTTTATTTAATCATTTTGTGTATGAAGAAATATTTTATATTGTTAGTTTCAATCATAATATTTGACATTATTTCTATATTGTGATGTGTTATCGAACAGCCTAAGTTACAAGCAAAATGTTGTTACAACTCTAAATCTACTTTCTAGACTATCGAAAGGATTTTCTCAGCCTTAAAAAAAAAAAAAAAGACTGTGATGGAAAACCGAAACAACGTTTGTCTTAAAACGCTTGAAAAAATCTATACAAACATGCGCCTTTCGTTAGGTAAAATGCAAGTTTCACATGCTAAAGCTCATCTTGTGTAAAAATTGTCGCCGTTTTGCTGGTCTAAACCAGAAGAGTAACTGACGGAGGACGGGAGGCGCCCAGCCTGTTTGAAAAGACGTTAGTTAGTCCCCTAGGTCAATTCTTTGGATTGCTAGGTTATATAAGCTAGATTATGCATTAAAAAAATGGCCCATTTTGTACAAAAAAAAAAAAGCTTTATGATAAAGCTTTATAACTTCAAAAGACCGCCATTTTTAACATTGAGTTAAAATACAACACATCAAAAAGCAAACACATAAACAACAACATAAAACAAGAGAAATATGTGGTGATCCAATATCAAATTATACCAAAAAAAGACATTTTAAAACAGGAAATTTCTTAAAATTATACTTCCTCCGCCCTATAATAAAAGTTGTAGTTGAGGAATTTAATTTGTCTCATAATAATTGCAGCAATAAAAATAATAATTGAACATAACATTTATTATTAAAAAAAATACTTATAATTGAGCAATAAATCAAAAATATTACTCATCATCGTTATTTTGAGTGTTTAATTTCGTTATTGCATTTTACTCTTGTAGCTTTTCTTTCCAAAAAACATATCAAAGATGTTATAGAACATTAATTTTCATTGAAGGTAACTTTGCGCTACAACATATCTTACAGCTGTATTTCAAAATTTACTTTTTACAATTAACATGGGACGAAGGAAGTATAAAAAAAATATGCTATATAACTATGTTTAATACTCTATGGAAATATGAAATTTAACCATGTGCGAGTAACTTTAAACTTTTGTAGCTAAGACTTCTTCATGTTCTAAAAGTTTTTTACCAAAATAAAAACCATCTAATAATTGAAAATTATTATTTTGTCTCAACGAGACAACAATTTTTATTTAATTTTTATTAATTATTAACAAATCAAATGCCTATCTTAATAAGCGTTTATATTGTAATAATAAATTCTTAAACGATTTAAGTATGATAATAATATTTTAATACGAATTTAAAAATTAGGTCAATTAATTGGTTCGAAGATTGGTAATGAAATCGGTATTCTGCAGAAATTAAAAACTTTTTAAAGTAACTGTACGATTCTTGTGAACCTCTGGACAGTTATGAATGGTGGTCACTATTCATGTCGAACAGAGGTTGGTTTCTTAATGGTCGTGAAGTTTATTGTTAAAGGTTGCAAACTACTTTACTCATATTTCAAATTTTAACATCACCGTCAAATTTTGTAATTTATAAGAATTAAGAGAAAGTTAATTACCGTTAATGAATTTATAAGAATTAAGAGAAAGTTAAATACCGTTAATGAATTTATAAGAATTAAGAGAAAGTTAATTACCGTTAATGAATTTGATTTCCCCATCCTCGTTACCTTTGTTATACATTTAATTGGCAATTTATTGCGGTAGCTTCGCGTAGAAAAAATGTTATCAAAAATTGAAGAAATGGTTTCCAGTATTTTGGGTAAACAAAAATGACATGAATAACCTCATAGGAAGATAAATGATTATTCTGCTTAGAAAATTAAAAAAGAAAAGCAGTTGATATTGCTTCAAATACTCAGTGCCGTGGCAAAGGCCCCCCAAACCCCCCATTTGGGGGGGGCCCACGAGATATAAGGGGCCCGTTTTTTAAAAAATGATAAAATTTTTTATGGCATTTTATTATTTTAACAGATAATTATCAATTATATTCAAACTATAAAATAAAATAAATGCTACTAAGACAATTTTAATGTGAAAAAAAACAACTGATGAGAATGGACATCCTTGTTTAGTTTCTGTATCTATATAGTAGCTTAACTCTAAAATTTTTACTCATACTTTTATGAAAAACACGGAATTTTTTAATCTTGACATGTTTCGTAGTTAACATACTACATTTTCAAAAGATTAAATAACAATTTAAAACTCTGGATATAAATATAAAATCAAAATTTGAAGACATTACAGAGAAATATTAACCGACAAATAGAATTGTTACAAACCAATAAAAATTATAATACAAATTATGATATCATAAATAGCATGCAAAAAATTATGTAAATAAAACAAACTAGATTGACAAATTTATATTATAATGAACAGTTTATTTAAAGATGAGTTTTCCTATTTCACATGGAGTTTTCACACCGGGATATTTCCCGGTGGGCCGTCAGCAATACAACATTTTAAAATTTTATAATATTTTAAAAAGTATTTTCTTTAATTTTTTTAATAACTTTCTAGAATAGTAATAAAAAATTGTGAGTTGAAATACGATTTGAAATATTGATTTCTGCGTGTCAGTTGCTTCATTTGACTGTATGATGTGTGTGTAGTTGGTTAAACCGAAACGCAATCGTCATTATTCAAAATTCGTAGTGAGCGTGGCTGAATCAGCTGAGCCGGTAAGTTTATTATTTTTAGGAGACATTATTATTTTTCATTTAATTTATTTGTATAAATTAAATAGGTATAGTACTATAGTAGGACCTAAAAGTAAATTTTATAAACTATCTGTTCTATTTTTAGGTATTAATTATTGGAATGAAGAAAGTGAAAAGTGGTGCAGCTAAGAGAAGAGAAGCAGCTGCAGCCAGGGAAGTAATAACTAAGTACCCCAAACTTACACAATTTTTGAAACCAGCAGTTCAAGCTGATGGTGAATCAGTAGCAATAACAGAAACCAATAATGATGTTACAGCCAATGCAGAAAATGATTCTGTTTCTTGTTTTGGTTTGTCTGCTGAAGGAGACTCTAATATGGCAATCTGTGAGTGTATACCAACTGCCACAACACTGCCACTTCTTTTTCTCAGTGATGATCCTTCTGATTGGCCAGAAAATGTTTCTGATGCACAGAGGTGTGACATTGTTGAACGTGGTGTAAAGCAAATTGAGATAGATTTTCCACACAATCAAGAAAGACGACGATTTTCAGTGACTTATTATAAACGACAGATGAAGAATGGAGAAACTATTGTACGGTCATGGCTTGTGTATTCTATGAAAAGTAATAAAGTTTTTTGCTTCTGTTGCAAACTTTTTGGTATATCAGATTCACCATTCCGACAAGGGATGAACACATGGGAAGGTTTATCCAAAAAACTGAATGATCATGAAACAGGAAGTACACATCTCAGGTGCTTTGAACAGTGGATGACATTACGAAAAGGTAAACTGTTTTAAAAAAAATTTTGTCATTAAATATAATAAATATTTATATATTTTACCAAATTCAACATTGCAGGCATAATGAATCAAACAACCATTGATGAGCATCAATACAAGTTGCTTCAAAAAGAGCGAAAATTTTGGAGAGCAGTATTGGAACGATTACTAGACATCACTCTATTTCTTTCTGCGAGGAATCTTGGATTCCGTGGTTCACAAGAGGTCATTGGTTCCAAGAACAATGGAAACTTTCTTGGGTTGTTTGAATTGATGGCGAAGTATGATAGTGTGCTCGATGAACTTTTACGTCGGATTCAGAAGAAAGAAACTAATGAACATTATTTGAGCAATGATACCCAGAATGAGTTGATTGAATTGTTAGCCAAGGAGATTGAAGCCGAAAACCTTTCCAAAGTAAAGAAAGCGAAATATTTTTCCATTATTTTGGATTGTACGCCAGACGTTTCACATAAAGAACAAATGAGCATAATCCTACGATCAGTAGTTTGCATTCCTGGGACAGGTATCAACATTTCTGAAAATTTCTTTGGATATCTCAAGGTAGATGATACCACTGGAAAAGGGCTTTTGGATGCCTTTCTAGATCAGACAAAAAAGTGGGAATTAAATATTCTTGACTGTCGAGGCCAATCCTATGATAACGGTGCTAACATGAAAGGAAAGGCAAAGGGTGTTCAAGCTAGGCTTCTTCAAATGAATCCCAAAGCTCTATATGTTCCGTGTGCAAACCATTCACTTAATCTAGTCATTGTTGACGGTGCAAAGTCATCCAACAGTGCAATTACTTTTTTCGGAGTTCTTTCAAGATTGTATACACTCTTTTCATCATCTCCTGCTCGATGGCATATTTTAAAGTCATGTATACCCATTTCTGTCAAGCCTCAATCCGATACCAGATGGGAAAGTAGAATAAACTGTGTGAAACCTCTTCGCTATCACCTGAAAGAGATATTAGAGGCATTAGAAAAATTGGAAGTGTATGCTCTAGAGAAGAGAGATGGCGCAACAGCTACAGAAGTATGTTCGCTGATGGAATATATGATGACATGGCCATTCATATTGTCAATCGTTATTTGGTATGACGTTTTATACCAAATTAACAAATCAAGTAAGCTTCTGCAGTCCTCTACAACTTCCCTTGATGTCTTGGATAGTGAAATAAAGGCCACATATGCATTTCTTCAGCAATATCGTGAAACTGGATTTTCAGACGCACACATGAAAGCATCAGAAATCGCAGAAGTGTTGGACATTGCAAAAATTTTTCCAGAAGTGCGTTCCCGACAAAAAAAGATGATTCATTCATACGAGTGTGCCGATGAAGCTCACACCATCCAATTAGAACAGAAGTTTAAAGTTGATTTCTTTTTACCACTCCTTGATATGTCAATGGGATCAGTAAAGGAGCGTTTTGAACAAGTCAGTAGTATCACAGAGCTCTATGACTTCCTATACCGTTCTGAGAATCTTATTCAAATCTGTAAAGAAAATTCTTTGTCTTTATATTGCAAAAATTTGCAAGCAAAGCTTGGCGATATAGATTCGGATGATCTGGAAATGGAATTAAAACGATTTGTCATAGTGGTACAGGAGAAAGAAAGTACTCACATGAAATCTGCACATGATTTTCTTAATTACATTTATAAAGAAGAGCTGCAAGAAACTTATCCAAATCTTGCCATTGTGTTACGCATAATCCTTACCTCACCAGTAACTGTCGCAAGTGCTGAACGTAGCTTCAGCAAGCTAAAATTGATTAAGACTTTTCATAGGTCAGTATATTTAATCTTGCTACTTTATACATAATAGATGTAGCTCTATGCATTTCTTTTCACTTTTTATAGGTCAACAATGGTTGATGACCGCTTGTCTTCTCTGGCGATGCTGTCAATTGAGAACGATGTGGCAAGAAAATTAAATTATGAGGAGATAATCAACAAATTTGCAAGTATGAAAGTTCGCCACAAGTCATTTCTGTGACAATTGTGAATATGTGATTTATTACAGGTTTTGAAGTATTACCAATATAATATAACAAACATTATTCTGATAATTATCCGTACATATACGTTTGTCTATACTTATATGTCTTATTTTTGATGTTTTTAGCCTTTAGAAAAAATGTGACGCATATATATCCTGTAATGTGATGCCACAAAAATAGGGCCCAAAAAAATGATTTGGGGGGGGGCCCAAATGTACCACGCCACGGCACTGCAAATACTTTAATTAGTTTTACTACATTAAATCACCATGTTTATTTGGTTAATTTATTTGTAACTTTCTCTGATCTATGTAAAAACCCTTAGTGTTAATAACCGTTTTATATGTTTTTATATAACGTATGCGGGAAATTTTTTGAAGCCAGTTTTGGCCTCCCAAGATGGCGCTGGAATTAACAAACGGCTATATAATAGTTTGTGTAATAGTAGTGAAGAAAAAGTATTTGTTTGCTTGTGCAAAAATCTCAAATTTCAAATAATTAGCACTTATATATTATATATACGAATTACACCATTCACAACCTTTTACTTTATTTTTTATTGTAAAGTAAAAGGCTGTGAGTTTTGCAAAATGGCGTTTTAAATAAAACTCGTTTTACGATAAACAAGTTTTGTTTAAAACTCCATCGAATTGGAATGGTTTCATTTAAATGATTTAAAATTTTTTTGAATATTTTCAAATATTGTCTTTTAGTTCTTAATTACCAAAATCTGCATGCTAGAAGGCTAGTAACACAACTGCGTGGTAGGCAGCTGATTTTCTTTTTAAGATAAAATATTTTTTAAGCATTAGTTTTTCAGGTAGGTATTACAAAGTTATGAATGCTGCATGAACTATTAGCTGAACGCAGTGAGTATACACAACTCAGAGACTCCTTCTAAAGTTATTTGGTTGTATAGAGTTTTTCTATGTAAATACTTGTTATACATACATACATACATACATATATATATATATATATATATATATATATATATATATATATATATATATATATATATATATATATATATATATTAGGGTGTTTCAAAAAAAAGTCATGTCTGAAAAAAAAAAAGAGCCCTAGCTTATCATCTGCCCAGACCATGATTTAGTACTAAGGATTTTTTTTTTTTTTATATTTGAAAATCCTAAGGGTCCCTCCAGGGGGTAAAAGGGGCAGTTTTTTTAGCGTTTTGTACCATTTTTAAAACAGTTTGGAGGAAGTCTTAACATTAAAATTTTTAATTTTTTTTTTATATTTCTGTTTTTAAAGACCTAGTTAATCTAAATAAGACGGACTCTATTCTCCAAAAAAAAAAAAGCTTCTAAAAACTGTTTTAAAAAATCCTAAATTTAGGGTTTTTTTGATTTTATAAAACCCATAAATGTTAAACAATATTTTTTTGAAATTCATATTAGTAGGTTTATTTTCGATTAAATTTTCGATGCAGTATTATATTAAATTCACTTGTATTCAGCTACAGAGTTTATTCTAGGAAATAATAAAAAAAGAGGGCCTGGGAATGAATAATAAGGAAATGATTAAATATTTTTTGTAATGAAATATTCAAAACCAAATGGTTTTTTCCGAAAACTAAAAAAAAAATAAAAATTTATGAAACTACAAAAAACTTCAAATCCAATGTAAAATTTGTTTTAAATTGAAATACAGTAATCTTAGTTAATTTATGATCATCTTTATTACAGCTATCTATTAAAAACAAAGTAATTTTTCAAATTAAAAACAGATTAAAAATTTGTTAAAGAAAAAAATGTAAAATAAAAAACTAGATTTTTTTTCTGCTAGCAGCATTTTCATAATCGATTTTTTTTCTGCTTTTTCTGTTTTTCTTGTAATCATTTGTGAAGAGAAGGGTGTCCTGCCTTTTCTCCTCAGAATATGCTCTGTTTATTAGGTCTTGAACTAATTTTACCGCCCTTTCAGAGCAGTCATTAACAACATCAGTCCAATTACTGTTGCTTTAAATTCTAGATAAAAATCATTGAATTTCCAAAATTCTGGTGGTGTTTTCATCCATTGAGTTTCTGCTTTTCCATGTCTAAGCATATCAAAAACTAGCCACGACTTGTCTGTTATTAATGGAGCTAAACTAGGAGGCTCATCTTTACTGAAGTTAAGGCTTTTTAATATAGCTTGGTCCATTATTTGGCGCTCCAAAGGGAAATTTTCATTTGGACATCTTGGTAAACTATACAGTTTCTTGGCCATATCACCACGTTCCCTACATTCTTCATCTGCTAGAGCAAAAACTACCAAAGTGGGATCCAAATACCAAGTATGTCTAAGAATAGAGCTCGTAACAGCTTGGGAGCCAAGTAGATTCCATTCCTCATATCTTTTCATTTGCCAGTAAGCTTTCATATCCTAATAAACAGTATTAATAAACATTTTGAATCATTTTAATCAATAGCAAGCTTTCTAACCTCTCAATAAATTATTAAAAGACCATATACCTGTGCTGGTGCTAAAGAACTTAACTCTGCTTTTAGAAACCACTCTGTATAGAAAAGAGATATGAATAAAACCATACCAGTTATTTCTTCTTTTTCTTTGTTAGTCAGGTTTGGAATTTCATTCATTAAAAGATACAATTTTAAATAGTATAAACCTTTTCCCATGAATCTTGAATGGTGAACTGGTCCCGGTAAATGGAATTTAAACCTATTTGACGATAGAACCATTAAAGTAAGTTCAGCTAGCTCATGGTATTCTTTTCTAACATTTCCATCCTAATAAATTTTTAATATATTTTTAATTTGTTACAATCGTTTCTTTTAAATATTTAGAATAAATAGACATAAACAAAATCAAAATTATAATAGCACCTTTTTAAAGATCTTTGAATTGATCACATTAGTAAAAAACTGAATAGCAGCTAATTTTTGATTATATATCCATGTTCCAGGTGGTATTATTAGTCTTTTCAGCTCCTTAGTTTCATTATCTACACAGTTCCAATTTTTTTTTAGAAATTCAAATAGTTTGTTTTCTGGACCAGAAGTTTCGCTGCTAGGGTAAATCTTCCAGAAATGAGTTATGTGTCGCTCAATTACATGATGTCTACATGCAATCAGCAACAACGGGCGTTGAATCTGTTGAACTAATCTCATGCAAGTACCTTGCCATCTTCCTGTATTTGCTGAAGTTGTGTCAAAGCAGAGACATTTAACTTTATCTCCTAATCCAAAAAACTCCATTAATTCAAAAATAGCTTGCTTTTGATTAACCCCTGAACTAGACTCTATTGGAGGAATGCCAAGTAGTTCTGTTTTCCCATCAATCCTTACCAAAACTGCAATTCTATCTTTTTTTAATTGCTTTCCTTCCGTCAATTCATTTACTATTTTTCCATCAAAGTGTATGGTCATTAGTGAATCTGATGATACTACACTGTTTTTTATATATTCCCTTATTTCTGTTGCTCCGGCAGATACTATGTTCTCTGCAGCTCTATAAGATGTTGATTTAGAGCACTTAAAGTTTGCTACAGAACCACCAGCCATGACAATAACACTACTAATCAAAGCTGTATGTTGGTGGGGTGTTATACCCTCTCCCACTGCTGTATGAGCAGTAGACTGAAGTATATTTTTAGGAAGAAGAACAGAATTTTGAGTATTAGGAATCTCATTAAAATCAAAGTCGATATCTGTTTCCTGGCCTAAATCGTCGCTAGTGTAACTAGAAGAACTTAGATAATCTAAACCATTTTTATCTAACTCTACACATAGCTCTTTTTCTAAATTTGATTTGCTTCTTTTCTTTCTTCCTACAGAATACTCATATCTTTTATCTTTTCCTCCAAGACTTCCTTTCCTTTCCCAAAGCTGGTCTTTTAAGAAAGCAATATCTTCTTCCTTGTCTTTCACTTTTCTCATTTTATCTTTTAATATTTCCTCAAACATAACATGAGGATGTTTTCCAATCCAAAATACTTTATTCATTTGTTCTTCAAATAAATGTCTTTTTTTTACTTCAGCAAGATTTGTTCTTTTTCTTTTATCTTTTAATTTCATCCACTCTTTTAACAGTTTCTCAACTTTATTCCTTTAAAAAATAATATTTGTTTGTATAATGGTTTATGGATTAAACTGATTTAGAGTTCAATGATAAAACTTACCTTAGCTTTTGTATTGTAAGCACCTTAAATCCACCACGTATCCAAGGACCCATTAGTTTAGATAATATGCAGCAGTCAAACTGATCAACTGGGCAGTTAGGTATGAAAGAGGAACTTTTGTTAGTACAACCTACTAAGCACTTAAGTTTTGCTTCACATCTTAATTTTCGTAGAAAGAGATAATATTGAATTACCTCTTTAGCAGTTGCAAATTTATTTGCTGGAAGTTTTATGATATATTTTTTAACTAAAAATATTTCAACCAATCTATTACTTCTAACTTTTTTTTTCGGTGGCATTTTAACAATTTTTTTATTTTTAATCTAAAAACAAAGTTTTATATAACATATATTTAAATAAAACATTATTTACTGAAAAGATTTAAAATTTTATTTAAAAAAATATATAAATAAGTACACCGTAAAAATATTTGTTTTTGTTATATATTTATGGATTTTTGGGTTTTTTAAAACAGTTTTTAGAATTTTATTTTATTTTTTTGAGAATAGAGCTCGTTTTATTTAGATTAACTAGGTCTTTACAAACAGAAATATGAAAAAAACATTTGAAAATTTTAATGTTAAGACTTCCTCCAAACTCTTTTAAAAATGGTACAAAACGCTCTAAAAATTGCCCCTTTTACCCCCTGGAGGGACTCTTAGGATTTTCAAAAATAATAAAAAAAAAAATCCTTAGTACTAAATCATGGTCTGGGCAGATGATAAGCTAGGGCTCTTTTTTTTTTCAGACATGACTTTTTTTTGAAACACCCTAATATATATATATATATATATATATATATATATATATATATATATATATATATATATATATATATATATATATATATATATATATATATATACACATCATATCATATCATACCATTTGTATCATTTAATGTAATAAAAATATTTGTTATTGGTTTTTGAATAGGATAAGTTTTGTTAATTGCTTCCTAAGTTTTTTTCCAGTTAGTTTGTCAGTTTGTTCTTTACCCAGATGATAAAGACGTATTTTTGCATAGATTTCTGAAATAAGTTTAGTCAATGAAATTAAATGTCTATCAGTTATAGTTGAGTCAAACATGAGAAGTTAAAAATTTCAGAAATTTATTAGTAGATTATGAACTTTTTTTTTAAGGTGTTTTTACATGGATTTTTATCTTTAACTAGGAGTAATTGTCCCTAAACTTTAAGGGGTAATTAACATAACAAGGGATAATTGAAGATATAGATTTACATTTATCATACATTTTTTGATAACACACATAATGTTGATAATGTTTGATAGCATACATAATATATGTTATCAAAAAATAATATATCATATTTTAAAAACTATATTTTGTATTTAATATTCTTATTAAATATCATACCCATTAATTTTATTCATATAATAGATAATCCCTGAGTTGAAAAAGGAACCCCTGAGTTGTGTGTACTCACAGCACTTAGCTAATAGTTCATGCAGCATGTACATATCTGGTATCTTGCTACAAAAATTGAAAATATAAAATTCGTCAAAATTGTAGGTGGACACCACTGCCGCTTAACGAATATTTATATATGTATATATATGTGTGTATATATATATATATATATATATATATATATATATATATATATATATATATATATATATATATATATATATATGTATATATATATACTCAGTCTATATATGCTAGATATGTATTAATAAAAGAAAGTATTGTGCTGGTTCATTGTGGTTTTTTTTTAACTATGTTTTGAAGGCGGTAATCAAGTAGCTATACAGAAACAAATAATGTAGATTATGTCACGTCTTTCTTAAATTATAATCTGCTCTACAGTGAAGTAAAATGTAACGGGGAATATAAATATAAGACAACCAAATTTGTATGCGTATATATATATAGCCATAAGTTATCAATACAGTATATATATGTAGTAGCTATATAAACTGAGGGTTTATTTTCAAAACAAGTTTCAATTTGCGTGGATGTTTAACGAAACCATTAACTGGTATCAACCATTGTAACTGGATAATTAAATCCAGCTTAATTCTTTTACAAGAAGCAAGAAAATATGGCTTTTTCCATCCTGAGAAGTGAATTTGTAGGTAAATTACAAGAATCTTCTTTAAGAAGCAGCATCTTTATCTTCTTCTAAGATTTTTTGAGTTGAGCGTTTCCTCTCTTCAGCTTGTCTTAATTTTGATAGAACAATACTTTCAAAATCACTGTCCTTGAGAAGACCACCCGTGCCCTCCATTTGTGATGATGGAACCTAATAAAATTTATTACATTTACATGCAGCACGCAAATACTAACACAAAAGTGTACACAACGGACAAGTCAATGTACCTTGCTCTGTGATGTCTTTCCTAATTTCGCACCTTCCAACCAAGAACATACAAACGGATTTTCTTCAAGGCCTTTCTCAAACTCCAAAGCCATGTTCTGAAACATGAAGCAGAGTTTGATGAAGCAATTTTTACCTGAGACATTTGCAAATTTAAATAACGCACACAAAAAAAAGAAACTTACAGCATGAATATGATGTTTGAATTCAACAATAGCGAGACCATTTTTGCTCGATAACACAATTGCAGAAACGGGTCCGTACTAAAACAATTTTTAAATAACTAAAATTTGCATTCTGTATTCAAAACCTTCATGTCTTCAAAAAGAACCATAACTTTTAAGACTAAACAGAATTTCTTTTAAATAAACCTTTTCGAAGAATTGCATCAGGACCTCTTCGTTGTATCCACCGTTTTGATGGTCCTTTACACTAGCAGTCCATTTTACCTGATATAAAAGTAATGAGGTTTAGATAAGAGGATGCGTTCATTCAGTTGACGCACACAAGCAATATTAAGTAGAAAATTACTTTCAATTTCGGTGAAGTTTCCTCTTGCTTCTTTTTTCGATCTTCATTAAGTTGCTTTTCGACCAATACTTGTTGTTCTTTCAACAAACGAGATCCTTCCTCTCGCAATCTTTTGATCTAGTGAAAATAACCAATAAATTATGTCTGACATATGATAAACATTGAACGAACGAAGAAGGCATAGATAATAATTTTTATGTTTTTATGATTTTCAAATGATGCAAAAAAAAAACCAAAAAAAAAAACCAAATTAATGTTTAAATAAGTGAAACAAATTCCCTATAAAAAAGTGTTTCCTATAAAAAAAAAAAAAAACTTTTATCACTTGAGTAGAAAGAAAATAATTGAGAGAATCGGTGATTTTTACTTTACTAAAGTTACTTAACGAAACATTTCTAATAAAAAGTCAACTCCTGTAATGGACAGATCACATTACTACTTGCTATGAGATCAATTCACTAATAGAAAAATATTTTACATTTTTAAAACATCTTATTTGTATATAACTTAGTCAGCGACTTCTCATTAATAAATCATATTAATAACTTAATGTGATTTTTTCAACATAAGTTAAAACAATCAAAATATGAAAACACGCTTAAGCATATTCATGCAAGCATATGCACTAACACACATCCATACAAACAAAAGCACTACATGCACACACATTTACATACTTATTTAAATAAAGAAACGAAACGTGCATAATATTCAATCTACAATTACTTAAAAACAAACAGGTGTCATAATTATGACATAAATGTATATACATACATAAATATATATATAAATGTGTGTATATATAAATATATATATATATATGTGTGTATATATATATATATACATATGTGTGTATATATATATATATATATATATATATATATATATATATATATATATATATATATATATATATATATATATATATATATAATGCCAAACAAACACATAAACACAATTTTAATCAACCTTAAATAAAATTATGCGTAAACCTCTGCAGCAAGTCTTTCAGCATTTAAAGCATCATTACTCTTTGCTTCTTGCGCTGCATTTTCTCTGTGTTCCAAATCTGTGAGAAAAAATGTAAGAAGATAATTTTACTTTTTAATTTATGCTTGTATTTTGAGTTTTAAGCTTTAAAAATATGAAAAGTATGAATGCTATGTGCTATACTATAAGGTTTTTGGCAACCTGTTTTAATGTTAAAACAGGTTATCAAAAAAAAAAATTATATTATTTAGTCATTGCGTTTTATTAGTGAATTACTATTTGCAATGACCTGTGTTTTTTGTTACATCCTTAACACGAAATATATATATTGATATTGATTGATTGATTGATATATTAATTTATAGTTGACTAAACATAGAGTAACTATTCAGTATGGCTGCTCTCTGAAGCAATCATATCATCAATTTAATAGCCGGATTTAATGAAAAGGTAAGTTGAGACTACATGACCAGAGAAGGCTAAAACCATAACAGATGTTGGCCAGATATATGGAGTGAAAGCCATTGTATTAGATTTGTTTAGAAAGACACAGGCAAACTTTGTAATAAGTTACATTTATTACAAAGTTTGCAGCCACATTATATATACAGATCACTGTGAGAAAGTTTGTAGCCACATTATATGTACTAATCACTGTGAGAGAAATTGAAGCCATATCATATGTTCTGACCACTATGAGAAAACTAACATTGATGACATGTATTTTAAAAACAGCTTTCTTAAAAGGCAAATTGAAGTACAAGCTAACCATCTTTAAATTTCTTTCTTTTTGCATCAAAAGCTTTTGTTCTCAACTTAGCAGCTTCTTTTGCTTTTATGACTTTGTTAAGAGCTTCCTAGTTGAAAAAAGGAAAGATTTGCAATAATAAATTTGCAGTCTTATAAGATTAGTTTGAACAGAACAAAATCAAAATGTAATAAACCTTACTCGAGCTTTAGGATCTGTTAAAATCTTTAATGCTTCAGCAATTTGGATAAACAGCTCAGCTGAAAATGTTTAATTCTGATAATTAGACACAAATGAAGTGAACTCCACTTAACTACAAATACCACTGCAAAGTACCTCAAGTCGTCCCATTACACTACCTCTAGCATCACATAATAACCGTTATCATACTATATGTTAACTTTGTAATTTTGTCATTGAAATCTTGAAATACCTGCTTTTGGATTATCTGGATTCTTATCAGGGTGACATAATAGCGCTTTCTTTCTGTAAGCTTTTAAAATCTAATAGAAAAACCATCATTGATAATGAAGTCAGTAATTCAGAAATCAATTGAGCTAAACTAGGGGTTTTAAATTAAAAGCAATCATTGAAAACTAAAGTGCAACCATTATTAAGCAAGTATAAGGTTCAATGAAACTCATATAACAAAGCAACTGACCTCATTTTCCGTGCTCTCAAAAGTGACCCCAAGCAACTCATAATAATTCATTTATTGTTATTTAAATGAATTTATATACTTAATTTCAACTAAACAAAAATTTGAATGTTAAAACTCTTATCATAACTATAATAGCAAAACCATAATTCCAAAAGATTTGTTTCTTACTTAAAACATATACATTAGTAAAATGCGAATAACCTTTTCAGAAACATAAATTTTATGATATAAACAAACTAACTTATTTTATTTGTCAACATTGAAAATAATATAAAATTATTTTTTTGTTTAGAAGTAGTCTATGAAAATGGCATTTGTTTATAAGCCTCCAAAATATTTAATTATAAACCCTAACATTCACAAGGATATGCATTTATTACTTTTTAAACACAAGTTAATTTACAAAAATACAAAACCCAATATAATAACTAAAATATCTTTTTTAATAGAAATATTTACAAAGTAAGATATAAATACTAACATGCAACTAAACAACAGCAAAAAATAAATCGATATAAAGATCAACAATACAAAAAATAACCTAAAAACTAGAGTCAAATTTCAACCAAAGATTCAGAGTTTTCAAGAAATACTTGTGATAACCATACATCAAAATCCATAAATACTTAGACATAGAAATATAGGGTATAACTATTTCAAACATGTGAATTTATCTCACATGAGATTTTTCAGTCCTTGCTATCTGTAGGGTTTCTTTCAATTGATCATCAGATATGTTTTTTGCCCATTCAGGAATGTTTACAGATGGAAGTGAAAAACCAATCATTGATTTTTTTATCAATTCTGCATGACCTATGTACAAAAATAATGACCAAAAAAAACCTGTTGAAAATTCTTCCACAAACCTAATATATTAGTATACATTATTGTTATGAAGTGCATTAGATTAATTTAGTTGCTGAAGATATTTTTTAAGTGTTGAATTTGACTTAAATAATTCTGGGAATTTAGAAAAACAAACTTTTATTTGCAGCCAGAGATTTTCAACATTTTATTTATGAACTATTATTTGCCAACATAAGGAGACTTACTTTCAGTTATTTCAAAATCTGTGTTCTTATAGTGGATAGTAAATCCTGCATCACTATCACATTCAGGAAAACCCAACCCTGTGCTGGGTAAACCATCTTCAATGGCAGAACAAACAAGATCCTAAACAAAACAAAAATTTACAAAAATCAATACAAATAAAATAAACAATACCAATCTTGAACTTTGATTGAAAAATAGAAACTTTACACAATAAAAAAAACCAAAAGGAAGAGAGAGAAAAAAAAAAAATTATTTGCACACTTCTTGTAAATAAACAGAATAAGTATTAAAATTTTTGAAAAAAATTAGCTTTAGACAGCTTTGAACTTTAACATTAATGCATACATCAAAGTTGTTTACCTGATAGTCAATACAAATATCAAAGTTTTCCATAGCAGTATGCAAGTCATCAATGTCAACATCTACCTTAGTTTCTTCACTTTCATTGTCACTGCTCAAGTTCTCTTGAGATAGTAGCTGGTAACCTGCGTATTCAGTTTGATAGCTATCATCATCATCCTCACTAGTTGCACTGTCATTATGGGATGAATCCTCAGTGCTAACAATATAATTTATGTTTGGCACATCTGAAACATTCTCAGAAATTTTTTTGCTAATATTCTCAATATTAGAGTCTGGTGACATACTAAATTGAAAATCTATTGTTAAATAAAAATAAGAAAGAATTGGAACACCAGCTTTTCATTTTTCATTTGATCCTCATTATACCTTAATCGTTTAAATTTAAAAAATTAAAAAATAACCTAAATATAGGAACTTATTCATTAAACTTTTTTTTTTTAATTATCTTAAATAAAAAAAAAAAAAAAGAAAAAAAAAGAAAACAAATTTTAATATTTTCTAAACCAAGATAAAACAAATTTCTATTTTCAAATTATTAGTTTCAAATGCTTTGCTTTTTACTGTAGAACTGATTTTTCTATCGCCTAACCCATTGGAAAGATCTTCTTGCACCTTTTTTTCCAGGCTTCTTACGCTCTCTGAAGCGCCAATCCCTTGTCAACAGTTTATTTTTATTTAAAACTTCAAAATATTCAGGGCACAATCCTGCAATACACCGACTTAAGCCAAGTCGTATAGCACCAGATTTACCAGATGTTCCACCACCAATCACATAAGTTTCTATGTCAAATCTGTTTAACTCACCTATCACTACTAAAGGAAACATGATTTGCTCTCTATCATTTGGTATAATAAAGTAGTCTAAGAATGGTTTATCATTAACTGTTATAATACCACTACCCTCCTTGATAATCACTTCAGCTTTAGCACTTTTACGAAATCCCATTGATCTAGCAGCTCTATCAAAAACTTCAACATCCTTAAGATCTTCTCTTCCAGGGGTGTAAATTGGAACTTGAAACTGTTTGAGAAAATATTGAATCTCATCAGCTCTTGAATGCGCAGCAAGTTTTTTCAAGCGAAATATCACTATTTCGTAGTGTTTATCACTAATTTTCTCGCCTAATTTTTCTTCAAGCTGAAACTTTCTCATCCATTGCATTCTCTGAGACTCAACAAATTTTGATTCTTTTTCAGTGTTATCATGAATACTTTGGTATGATATAGGTTTTGGTGAAGCTAACTTTTCTTTCATCTGCCAAATCTCATAGGTAAGATCATAAAATTTTGGAATTCCAGTATAAAATCCTGACAAATGGGGGCGCCCATAGACATCAAACTAAAATGAAGTATCTAAATGCTTTAACTTTAAACTGCAAATAAAAGCAAAATAAAACTAAATTTATACAATATTTTTATTTCAGACATAAGTTAAATTAATTCTAAAGGTATAACAAGACTCTTTTTAAAGACACACTTACTGTGAACCAAATTAGTTAACCACCATATTTTTTTTACCTCATCCTCTTTTGCTGGAGGAAAAATTTCAGATGGATGTTTCATCATTGGTCGTGCATCTTTGGCAAAGAGACGACTTGGTAGAAGATATTTTATTGCCTCATCAATATCATTTTGAGTGAATGTGTCAACATCTTCACCCATCATTTTTGCTAGCCATCTCTTTCCTTAAAAAAAAAACCTTATTTTTTTATCCACTTTCAAATAGAATTCAATGCAAAAATAATCAGTAATATTAACATACTAATATGTATTATTACAATAAATATTAATACCCAAATTATAACTCTCAATCTCTTTATTCATAAAATCATCTGGTTTTTTTAGTGGCAAAGGCTTCTCATTTTTCACTGGCAGCTGGGTATTTTGAATGAACCTATGCTGTTGAATGTTGAATATTGGGTTCCACACAACTTGTAGCGGCCTAATAACTGAAACTTTACCTGATAACTTTTTTACGGACCTAAACATCTTTACTTTATTTCATTTCTTCAAGAATCAAACAAATAAAAAACATTAATAAGAAAATAGTGAATAATAAGAGAATAATAGTAAAAGTTGTCGCCATCATCATCATCATCATCATCATCATCATCATCATCATCATCATCATCATCATCATCATCATCATCATCATCATCATCATCATCATCATCATCATCATCATCATCATCATCATCATCATCATCATCATCATCATCATCATCATCATCATCATCATCATCATCATCATCATCATCATCATCATCATCATCATCATCATCATCATCATCATCATCATCATCATCATCATCATCATCATCATCATCATCATCATCATCATCATCATCATCATCATCATCATCATCATCATCATCATCATCATCATCATCATCATCATCATCATCATCATCATCATCATCATCATCATCATCATCATCATCATCATCATCATCATCATCATCATCATCATCATCATCATCATCATCATCATCATCATCATCATCATCATCATCATCATCATCATCATCATCATCATCATCATCATCATCATCATCATCATCATCATCATCATCATCATCATCATCATCATCATCATCATCATCATCATCATCATCATCATCATCATCATCATCATCATCATCATCATCATCATCATCATCATCATCATCATCATCATCATCATCATCATCATCATCATCATCATCATCATCATCATCATCATCATCATCATCATCATCATCATCATCATCATCATCATCATCATCATCATCATCATCATCATCATCATCATCATCATCATCATCATCGTTATTATTACTACTGCTGTTATTATTATTTTCATTATATTTATTACAAGAGTTACAATGAGGAAAAAAATAACAACATGTAACAGAGGTTTGACCTTGAGTTGAAATTGTTATTTTCTATTTCCTTATGTCTAGAAAACATGAAAAAATACTTGTATTCATTTCTAATTTTGCTTTTGTGTCCAGGATAATATTTATGAAATTTACATATTATCATAGGAAAAAAGTAGCAAATTTAAAGTTTAATATGCATAAAAGTAGATATAAAACAACACATGATGCAATAGTAGCATTTATTTATTCTAGAACTACAAAGTTCAAAGTTCAATATATCCTGGTGGAAGTGCTTGCTTTGCTCCTCCAAGTATGCTCCTGTAATGTTCACTGCTCTCTCCCTCCTCGGGAGTTTTTTTTTGCAAAACTCCTTGCACTCTGTAGCCATTTTTTTTTGTGGACCAATAAAGACACTGGCTTTAACTTTTGCTGCAGACAGCTAAAAAAAGAAATCTTGGAGATGGGGACTCCTTATCAAGAGCTCTGATGAAATAATTCATAAAACCTAGTTTTAAGTGGAGTGGAGGAAATACTACTTTAATGGGGTCTAAGAATGACACCCATTGACATGAATGATCCCCAAACTAAACTCAGTCCTCTGTGGTCAGTCCTCCTTGTGGTAGTTTTTCTCTTTATCCCTGCTATCCCAAAAGCAAAGATAATAAGGATATTTGATAAAGCTGCCTAGGAGACCCATTAGCAAAGCAACCATTTTGAAGTCTACAATAACCTCCCAACCTCCCTTCATATTTCAAGGCATTTAACAAAATCTTAACACTCATATATTCATCTTTAAGATGGACAGAGTGAGCAAGGGGAAATATGCACTTCTCTGCTCAGTTATATCTCTGAAGTCTGAGTCAGTGTCTTCATCTTCTTCTTTTCTTTGTAAACAATGCTGCTCTCTCTTAGGAGGAGTGGGTATGGGGAGCTCAGAGCAGTGTGGCACTGGTGCTATAGATGAAAGAAGATCAGGACATATTATAGGAAGAGAACTTTTGCTTGTGCAACATTTGGAAGGGTCTACTATGCAGAAGAAGCAATTGCTTGAGTGATCAGTTGGTTCCCTCCAAATTTGGGGGATTGCAAATCTCATAGCTCTGTTTTCCTCTCAACCTGTAAAAAAAGCAACCTGTAAAAAAAGCAAGCATCTCATTTCCAATACCACTGAGTGAAGTGAGGTGCCCAAGGTTTGTCCTGATCCCTGAAGGTCATGCCAAAATATACTTTGTAGGCCTCATGGATTTTCGGACATCTTTTCACAGAGAACTTTTCAGCTCTAGTTTTAATAAACTTGCCACAGATGTAGCAAAATACGACTGCCAGATTCAAACAACCTCTAGATACAATCAAATTAAATAATTCATTTTCAAATAAAATTCATTACTCTTTTATTCACCAATAACATGATCTGAAGTGTTGATTTCAGCCAACTGTGCTTTTATACTTGCGTTACTATTTTTAGACGATTCGGGAACATTCTAGAAAGTTCTAGAATGTTCTGAAAAATTCTTGGATCATCTGGACAATTCTAGCAGTTCAGGAATATTCTAGAAAAATGCTCATTATTCAATACAAATTGAGAACTTTCTTGAAAACACACAAATTTTAAAATATAATTGTCCCAGTCACATAAGCAAAGTTTTTGATGAACAACAGCTATTTTCTATTTGTTTTTGTCAAAATGGGTTAGAAAAACACACTTTCAACCTTAGGACATAAATTATATAGTGTTACTTAATAGTTACACTATGTAACAAAAACAAATATTTGTTACATTGTGTAACTATTATGTAACAATGGTCTTAAGAAAATTATCATACAATAAATAATTATAACAAATGATTAAATATCAGAACTTTTAGTAAGGTATTTTCAAACTCATGAAACAAGCAGCCATTGAATATTTTCAGATATCCCAGATTTTTTTTCCCTTTCATTTTTAAACAACTGTATGCTGTAGACTCAAAAAAAAAAAATTTTATCAAGTAAACTGTTGGGTTTGAGAGGCTGGAACACTGTTTAAAATGGACTTTAAAATTTAGATAAAAATTTTTTTAAGAAACTTCACTGAAAACATTTCAGAGTTCTAGTTTTCAGATCTTTCAGACTAATTCAGATCATTTTTCAATATCTCTTCAATAAACTAAATTTTGCAGGAAAAAAATTCTTAAACTTTTGCACAACAAAGCTGAAATCTTTAATTAACTGAAAACTTTTGTTGCAAAATTTAATTTGAATGAAACTGAGGATTATAAGTTTTATGAAAGTATTAAAACAATTCTCTACTTATTTAACTTTATTGTTTACCTGTGAGCATTTTTTTTATAAGGCTGGTCATTATTATACCATCATGAAAACATGATGGCTATTAACTTATAGAAAAACATGAAAATAATTATCATTAATGTCGAAAATAATAATCAATTGCAGTAGAAAAAGCTGCAAATCCAGCACAACCAAATACTGCAGCTTGAGGACCAGCTCTTAATCCCAACAAACCACCTGTTAAACAACCTGCCATTGTTCCATTAACAAGTTCTGTTTTACCCCTGTATGATTCAATCATACATTCTGTTGCTGAGAACATTGCACCAACAACAGCAAAATTTTTTGCATAAGAACCAGCACGATTTTTCATTTCTTGCAAAATAGCTTTAGCTGATTGCTCTTGTTGACCGGTTACATAAGAAGGCATACTTGTATCTAATCCAGCAGTAAATAAACCAAATGCACCTCCTAATGCATAGCCTAAACAAATAAAATATTATTAGCAATTTTATTTTTATTCAGCATAGAATAGTTTCATAGCTCAATAAATTTAGTAAAATGTTTTAATTAAAAATTCTCCCATTGACATAAATAATACATAAACATAGATACAATACAAAGTATGCAAATTTCATGTAAAATTAATATATGCATGTTACCTAAAACAAGTGCCATTCCTGTTTTAAAACCACAATGTTCCATTACTCTTTCAATAATAACTTCTTCTTTCTGTTTTGTAGCACTTGGAATGCCAATATTTGGAACAAAGCGTCCATTAGCACGTCGAACTTCTTCAATCAGAGGTAAAATTTCACTTATTTGAATATTTGGAGGGGGGTAAATGGAGTCTTTTGCCATAAAAATTTTTAACTATACCTTAAAAATAGAAATACACATTTAAAAAGCATCAATCACTAAAAAAAATTATCACCAATTAATATTATTTCATGTATTTCATAATTGATGATTACCGTAAGGCATGAAACTTTAAATTGTTTCTTTGTTTTATTTTTAATACATATATATCGCTCTACTTATACAAAATATTGAGCACTCTTATATGAGCATGAGATTTTGTATTTGAAAATAATACGACTTGCAATAGATAGATATATATATATATATATATATATATATATATATATATATATATATATATATATATATATATATATATATATATATATATATATATATATATATATATATATAAACACACACATATATATACACACATTTAGATGAAATTTTTTTGGTTTCTGAACACTTTTTAGCGTATTCCTAAATTTCTATAACATGTGAGTCAGAGTATTCGTGTTATTTTATAAATCGGGCTTAAATTGAATTACGGGAGTCTTCTACATGAAGTGGGATATTTTAAAATGATTTTTAAATGCGGACTAAATTGTAAAGATGAAATTCCAGTTACAATTTTGCATTCTCCAAAAAAGTTCGAACAAATAATTGCAAGCGTTTAAGACATACGCGCGCGCATGCACACAAACAATATTCGGTAGAATCATTTAAAGTTTACCTTCAAGGGGGTAAAGAAAATACGTTTTCCCAATAAAAAAAACATCGCAAAAAACACTACAAATATAAAATTACCTTAAAAAGTTATGAAAGAAAGTTATGAAAATTCTTCCGAAAAAATACAATAAAAAGTTTGTTACTTTTTATAATACAATAAAGTAATGCAGATTTTATTTAAAGCTGATAGCTTGTAATATGTAAAATTTGTAAAGATCAACAGTGTTGAACCTACAAATACATTCAGCTGCACGTTGATAGATTTGGCGCACATTTACAGCATCGTATAGGCTGAGGCGTATGGGTCAGCCGTTGATAAACCATGTCTCACAGATAACAGAAAACTTAACTTTGATGACAAATTTGGAGAGTTTAAGGACTATGAACGGTCGGGGAAAGCATTTTAAAAGTTGGAGGGGGAGGGGTACACAAATAAGAAGAGTATTGGATCCTCTTAATCCACAGTGTCATACTGTAAAAAGTTAGTACTCACTTTTTGCGATTTTTGTGTAGTGCTTGAAATCCCGGGAGTAATGCTTGAAATCAGATTGATGTCAGGCTGGCCTAACTCTTTCAGTTTAATTTAGTTATTATTGGATAATGATGTGTTTTGTTTGGATAAATTTTGTACAAAATTGTGAAAGCCAAGTATAGTAACTTAAAAACTTTCTTGTTGCAACGTGAAAATATAAATTTATGCAAATACTTAATATTATTTTCATTGATTATAAGATTATGTTAAGTTGAAAATTATTATATCATGTCGAAAATATTTCAACTGTTTGGAAACAGTTGAACAGATTCACTAACAATACATTTTGAAGATAGTAACCGTACTTACACGTATATCGGCGTAAGTACACATATTTCGACGTACGTTATGCAATCAATTTAACTTTCACTCTTCAATTGTTAGAAATAATCCCAAGTGATTGAAAAATCTTCAAGAATTGCAGACCATTCGATTCCAAAGTTTGTGGTTACCATAAACTAAACTTGATATAAAGTATGGTTACCATACATATATTGAGACCGTCAATTCAAAAATATTTTGCAAACCAAAGATTCTTTACTAAATGTTATACAATCCGAGTTTAACGCGTCAAAGCATTTCTGTATGAAAACAGAAGCTCTAGATTTCTGGTTACTTCAATTAAAGCTAAAAAAATTGTTAAAGAAATGAAAATATAAGAGTTGCCGAGGATAGCAATTAAGGATGAAGATGAATATCAAGGATGAGAATAGCTGTTAAGTTTGTTAAATTTATTTGAGTTACTGAGTCAGTTTGACATTAAAAAAAGCTTAAGGTGACTTATCAGCAAATTTGATACTAAAAAGTTGTTTTTTATTAATAACTAGTTATTTTTTTGTCACCAAAAGAGAAGTTTTTTTTAAAATAAACGTAATGAATAATAAACGTATCTCATCATGATGATTGCTGATATAATTTACTTTCTCATAAAACAATTAGCAGCGTGAAAAAACCTGGTAACTAATTTCCAATAAAAAAAATAATTGTCAAGAAAATGGATAACACATAAATCACACTACCTATAATAATTCGTTACGCACAGAGAGGAAGAAAATATTTAAATGAAAAACCCTGTCAATCAAAAAAAAGTTCTGTGGCAATTAATTTTGGATGAGAAAGAAAAAGTAGTCATAATTAGTTTATTTATTTAAATCCTGTATCGTTAACCAATGGTTTATCTTTTAGTTTGCCTACCCAGTGTAAAGGTTGCCATTATCGCCATTATCTCCTTAATAGTTGATTTACACGAGTATAAAGTTTTTATATTTTTTAAATTACACAAAGACATTTTTTAGTTTCTAACATAAGTTCATGTATTACTTATATCATGTCATGTTAAAAAAAAAAGAAGCATTTCAAAAGCAGTTAGAAGCTCTGTACGAATAGAAAATTGTCGTCTTATTATTTCGAGTGACGAAAATACAAAAAGATTGAAATCTTGTGAAAAAATTAATGACATTGTTTATTTATATCCTTTCAGAAATCTTTTTTTTTGGTTTTGTTTTTACAGCTTCTGTATTCTTTTCCGTTCATTTACCTGGGATGTTATTTATAAAAAGCAGGTTTTTACACTTACGTAATTAATTTTACACCTAACACATAGAAATAAAAATTGCTGAAAATTTCTTTAAACTTCACTTTTATTTGAGAAGTCATCCAGAAGAAATGACTTTTGAACTAACGCTTTCCCATCAAGCGACAACTAGAAAAGATCGAATTCTTTTGACTACCGTTGGTTTGGGAGAAGTACTCTGCTCCATCTCAACCATTATTTTTGGTATTTGGGCGATTCAAAGCGACTACAATCGCTTTAAAGCATCCAGCGGAATACACATTTGGTCAGGAGGCGAGGTATTTTTTTATAAGGCAATAAACTTTGTTATTTATATCAACAAATTTAAAAATGAGAACTGTAAACTTTTAAAAGTGGAAGGTTTTGCATCCAATAATTTAATAAAGGCAAAAAAACAGTTATTTGCTTTATTTAATTTAGTGTTTAACTTGTGGATTATTTTGTCTTGTGACGAATGCAACAAATAAAAAGTACCAGGTATTATATTCAGTACCTTCATCAAGCAATTAAGTAATAATAAATAATATTATTGTTTTTATCTTTTTTTTTCTTCAACTAAATAATTCCCTTTTTTTTTTTCAGATAATAGCCTCTGTTTCCATCCAAGGGCTTGGATTTATACTCAGTTTGTCAGTCATAGGATATGTTTGTAAAGCCATCTCTCAAGAGCGGCTTTATTTTAACAGCTTTGCTATGTTCTATGTCAGCCTGTTGTCTCTTTCTGCTGTTTCTCTTATATTTTTTGGTTTCGGTGTTTATTTCACTTTCAACAAATATACTCATTGTTTTAGAAAGGTATGTGCAGTTTGATGATGATGATGATGATGATGATGATGATGATGATGATGATGATGATGATGATGATGATGATGATGATGATGATGATGATGATGATGATGATGATGATGATGATGATGATGATGATGATGATGATGATGATGATGATAATGATGATGATGACATATATACAAGTTCATATGTAAATATTGTAATAAACTTAGTTCTTCGTTTCATTTAGATTCAACTCGATCTTTGTGAAACTACGGAGAACCTTAATGTGATGTCTATTTACGAATGCTTCAGAGAAAATAGAATAAGTCAATTTTATTCGTTCAGTAACGACTCATACTTACATCCTCCACCACTTGATGGAGCACCACCTCCCTACACCACAGAGGTAATTTCAACGGCATCTGTATTCGCTTTCGATATAATTAAACCATCCCAATAGCAGTATTTTCTGAAGACCTCTAAAAGCATTCTTGTACTGATTTTATTAAATAATGTATCATCATAATTCTCATTTCAATTTTTAGTTTTTAAATCTAAAAGCTGTCAAAAGTAATTTTGCTAACAAACTTTTTTAACTTTTATTTTTTCTGTAGGAGAAACTGGTATTAGACTTTTTTTAAAAAAAAATCGCGGAAACTAATTCTGGTTCTTTATTTTTCAAAATATTTTTATAAATGTTTAAATTTTAGCTAAAAACGTTGTGAATAAGAAAAAAAAAAAAAATCTGAATCATTTTGTCGCCCTGACAACCATGACATTAGTTTGTTTTTTTTTTGCAGCATAAAATTCATGAAATAAGTTCACATTAATAGCAATTTTGTATATTGTTATGTAAATAAACTAATTATATTATATACTTTTCTATTATATTCATTTTATATACTACGTCAGATATGCTAATTATTATATTAATATACTTTTAATAACGTATACTAAATCAAGAAATTAATAACTAATAATATAAAATGATCAGAAAAATAAAATTTAGCTTAAGGGTTTTTAATTCTTAAACTGTAATTCTATGCCGAATTCTTTGCTTTGGCAATTTCATGGAAGAAAATTTAGCAAGTAACTTGCATGATTACATTTGTTGAGTGATACCCAACATTCCGTCACTTCTGCCAGCATCCGTGGTAAACACTTGCTTTTTCTTTTGGCCAGAATAAAAGCAGTCTGTAACACCAAAAAGTAATCTATTTTTAATAACTGTATTTATACAAGTTTATATAAAAACAAGGTTTATACAAGTTTATATAAAAACAAGGTTTATACAAGTTTATATAAAAACAAGGTGTATACAAGTTTATATAAAAACAAGGTTTATACAAGCTTATATAAAAACAAGGTTTATACAAGTTTATATAAAAACAAGATTTATACAAATCTATCCACTTATAACTAAAGTAGAAAGTTTTTATAAATGAGTTTTAAGTATAAATGTCCAAAATAAATATAAATATGTATAAATATAAATAAATATAAATATCTAAAAAGTTGATATTTAAATTTAAAATTTTAATTTCAAAATTTTTTTCTATTTCTGATTCGGTGGATAACAATGCAGAGTAGTTGTTGACTTTATTCTTTCTTCATTTTTTATACGATTTGTAGAAAATTTATTGTTGTATTTGAAAACGCTATCGTACATTACTGGGTTGATTATCATTAAGGTAGCAGTATCCATTTTGGTAGTAAATCTTTGACCCTTTTATCTTACCTTAAGAATTTTCATTTCCTAGTTTGATAAAGCTGAGATACGTTAACATTTGAAAAGTTAAACTTTAAATTCTTTTACATCTTTTGCAGAGCTGCAAAATGCAACGAGAAAATTTTAAAAACGATATTTTTTTGACATTTTTTGTGTACTATACACTATCTATACATATTATATTTGATTAAATTCAAATGCAATGTTTTGTTACCCGAAATTTTGTATAAAACTTTTAGTTTACATTTTTTGAAATATTGCTTCTATTTGCAAATAAAACGAAATCCTGCGTTTAGTTTGATTCGTCAGCAATAACATTTTTTCTCTCATAATAAAACAAACTTCATAAAGGTTTGAAAACCTTGAACAAGAAAGAGCAATTTTTCGATAAACGCGCATTTGGTTTAGTTTTTTTTTCATGCTAACACTCACACCCGTTTGCAATTTGTTTAAAAATATGTGCGGCACGTTTATTCTAGTTCCCACTTATTCAAATTTGAGGCTAATTTCTGTCTCCGTATCGCGTTCGAACTTACGTTAGTTCGCTGTTAATAAAATTGTTCTTATTCAGCTTCCCATTTTGGTATTTAAGTGTGGTAATATTTAGAGTTATTTATTATGTACGTCGTAGTACGTGTTTTTTGGTGTTTGAAAATTTCAACGATTGGTCTAAATCTAATCGTTGTTTAAGCTTTTTTTTTGTTTTGGAATGGCGGATGGATCAGAGAACTTTTTAAAAAATTGGAAATGGAGCAATAAAATTCGATATAATAAAATTCGATATATATATATATATATATTTATTTATTCATTTATTTATTAAAACTTATTTATTTATTTGTTGAAACTAATATTGGAAAGCGTTTCTTAGCTTTAATCGACCAACACTTTCCAGTAGGACACAGGCTTCATAAAATTTTTAATCGAAGCTATATTAAAGTTAGTTATAGTTGCATGCCTAATATCAATTCTTTAATAAATGCACATAATAACAAAATTCTTCAAAGCGATAAATATAAAATAACAAAAGAATGCAACTGCATAGACAAAAAAAATTGTCCGTTAAATAACCAATGCCTTTCTAGCAATGTCGTATACCAAGCCACTGTAAATTCTGGGGATCCTTAATTCAAAGACAAAGTTTATTTCGGTATAAGTGAAACTACATTTAAACTTAGATATGCCAACCATCTTAAATCTTTCAACGCACTTAAAAATAAAAATGACACCGAACTTTCCAAAGAAATATGGATGCTAAAATCTAAAAATCTGAAACCGGTGATTACATGCACTGTTAAAAAAATATCGCGTTTTCTACGGAAAATTTCCGGCAGCTACGATGACAAAACTTCCCGTTACTTTACGGAAAAACCCATCACATGTAAACGGAAATTCTGTAAATAAACGGATATTTCCGTTTAAATACAATGGGTTTTTTCCGTTTATTTCCGTTAAATAACGGGAGGTTTTGTCATCGTAGCTGCCGGAAATTTTCCGCATATAAACTGAAATTTCCGTTGAAAATCAATGCGTTTTCCCCGTTAAACAACAGAAAGGTTGTGGCAACTCAACTGCCGTATAGTTTTCGTAAATGAAAGGAATGTTGTTCATATGAAAATTTAAAAAGTGAACATTTTAAATGTAAAATAGATTGAATGTTATCGAAAATATTATCTAAAACAAATCATTTTTGATTTACAATAAAATATTAAATTTTCCGTGATTAAATAATCAATTTGTAAATAAACAACTTCAAATAAAAAAAAAAAAAAATAGTTAATAAAGTATTAGTACATAATAATATAATTATATTACATAATCCTATATAAATTTACAGTGGGGTGCAAAAAAAAAGCCACACTCAATTTTTTAATAAAAAAAAAGCAATAAAAAATGTCTCAAACTCATATAATAAAAGTGATATAAGACAATTTTGATAGAAATGCTTTTGACATTATTCTATATTGCATATAATAAAAAGAAATTAGGATTTGTGAAGTATTTTTCAAGTTTTAGTTGTATAAGTACTTAATTAGCCACACTTTGTTTTTTATGACTTCTGCGCATCTAGAAGGCATACTATCTACATGCCTTTTTAATAAGTCATTTGGCAAAGCATTCCAACCAACAAGAAGAGTTTGGAACAGTTTATCTTCATTTGTTGCCCTACGATCTTTCAACTTTTTATCCAATATAGACTATAGGTTTTCAATTGGATTTAAATCAGGAGACTGTGCTGGCCAAGACATAACTGGTATCAATTTAGATTCTAGATATCTCTTATTCAACCGTGCTGTATGTTTGGGATCGTTATCCTGTTGAAAGATGTAGTCACCATTAGGAAAAAATTCTTTTATACTTGGTCCAAGTTGATTAACTAAGATTTTGTGATACAAATGCTGGTCCATGGTGTCTTTCACCCGGTAAAGTTGTCCAACTTTGTGTGCACTAAAACAACCCCACACATTGACCTTTTTGTCATGTTTAATGGTTGCGTTTCATGTTTGGGGGTTGAATTTTCCCCAATTAATTTCCAACAGTGAGGTCGACCATTATAAAACAAGATGAAAGGAGACCCGTCGCTCCAAATAACTTTAGCCTATTGTTCACATCTCCAATCTTTGTGCTCAATGCACCACTTTAATCTTTTTTTGCGATTGATTTCACTAACAAATGGTTTTTTTATTTGCTTTCCAGAAAAAAATTCACCTGATACTTTTATTCGATGAGATATTATCCACTTTGAGATATTAGTAAGGTTCAAATCTAGTTTTATCTCACTACATGTGATTTTACAATCTTTTTTGACAACATTAAGAATGTAGCGATCTTCCTTTTTTGAAGTTTTAGGTTTTCTCCCTGATCCAATAGAGCTTTCAGTTGTACCATTTTGTTTATATTTCTTCACCAATCTGCTAATAGTGGAGTTTAAAACGCTCTACATAGCTTCTATGAGACTCTCCTCGGTCAGCAGCTTCAATAATTCGTCCAATTTCTATATCCGTTTGCTGTTTTCTAAAATATTAAATGTGCCCATATTATTCTGTATCTCTAATGATTTTTGTTATATAAATATTAGTTTATATATATGCATACCTCTTCTTTCCTGAATTTTTCACTGCCACATCCAATTTTTTTTGTTTTGCTTGATTATACAATTTATACTTGAAATCAAGAAAAAATATCAGTGTGGCTTTTTTTTGCACCCCACAGTACATAAAAATTTATTTTTATCTAATATATATATATTAGTTTCGTAAAATATAAATAAATCAACTCAAATGCAAAAAAATATAGTATTTCCTTTCTTATCCATTTCGAATCAACTAAAAATAAAAATGCATAAGTTTTTGAGTAAGGAAACATTTTAATATTTAATAAAGTAATAAATTTAAAAAAAAACTCATTGTGTGCAATGATTGATTACTTTAAAGTTGTTACTCTATATGACTGATTTAGCGAAGGCCAATTTTTTACCATTGTTGGTGCCAGTACTAAATTAGATTTAAATTAAAATTAGAAAATTAGATTTTTTTATATTATTAAGTAAATAAAAATCTTTAGAACTTCTTTGAAATCAAATTCTAATAATCAATTACTAAATTTACCTACCAAATAATACGATGATTTTTTGAGCAGCAGATAAATTAAGAAAAAGTTTAAAACTCTATTTTAACTCTAATAACAATTATTCATTCTAATAAACATTTTAACAATCTAAATGTTCTTTTCTAATCTTTAATAAAAATTTATTTTGATTTATTATAAAACCATTTAAAAAATAAAATTTTAAATTTTTTATACTAAGTTATTTTACTTATTTTATATACCATTGTTATATATTATAATATAATGAAAAATGAATATTTTATAACAGAAAATTAATAACTTTAACCCATCTGGTCCTAAATCATCGCTAAAAAAAAAACTAAATTTATGAAATAACATTTCATTATTCTAAGAATGTTTGAAAATTAACTTTTTCTTGCTTAAGCTAAAAATTGTTACAAAACCACTATATCTCTCTTTATTACTAATATTTTTGCTAAACACAAAATAATTAAAAATAATTAATTTAATATCCCTGGAGTTGATAATACATCAGTATATATATATATATATATATATATATATATATATATATATATATATATATATATATATATATATATATATATATATATATAATATTTATATAAATTAATATATAATATTATTATATTTTATAAAAAGTTATGTTATAAATATTATATCTAGAATGAAATCCAACTTTTGATAAAAGCATTACAAATTTTTCAGTAAATAATCGAAGAAGAAGAAGATGCAATTGTCAACTTTTATAAATATTTCTATTTCTTTTTGAAGCTAAATGTGTACCCAAATATAAGTTTGAAAAATCATCACTTATGGCGGTTTAACATGTTGATTATAACTGCAGTTATTAATACAACGGAAACTTCCGTATTTGAAAATTTGGCCGCAGATACGGAAAATTTCCGTACATAATGTATCTGTACATCCCATACATGGATATACGGATACTTTCCGTGCAAGTAACAGAATATTTTTCCGTTTTTTAACGGAAATTTTTAACAGTGTGGAAGATTGTAGCACAATGCAAGCCCTACAATCAAGCAGCAAAAGTTTGTAATCTTTGTCTCCGCGAAAAATTTCATATATTATCATACAAAAGAGAAAACTTACTTAACAAAAGATATGAAATAATATCAAAGTGCCGACATGCAAAGAAATATTGCTCTATTATTCAATAGTATCGAGCACTCTCAAACGCACAAGAGTTGTATTATTATACTATAACAATACATTATATATTTTGTATATATATATATATATATATATATATATATATATATATATATATATATATATATATATATATATATATATATATATATATATTAGGTGTATAACTTTGCTTCCGCCGTTTTTTTCTCAAAATTTAAGGCTTTATTTTCAAAAATTGAAAGTACATTTTTATGGTTTGAAGTATTGTCCATCGCTAACCACTAATTTTTCCCATCTATTAAGCAGAAAACGAACCTCGCGTCGAAAGAACTTATCTTCCTTTGAGGTGATCCACGAATCAATCCAATTTTTCGTAATATTCATTCTTAAGGCTTTGAGGCGTTTGGAAATTGCTGAGTCACATGCAATGATTCTGCCAACATTTATTGGATTTGGCACGAGTCTTCGTCGAGTAAAGTCGACCACCACAATGCCGGTTTTCGACGTTGAAATCACCGTTCTTGAAGCGTTGAAACCATTCACGACACGTTCTTTCACTAATAACTGCCTCATCATACGTAACCAAGAGCATTCGATGAGCCTAAGCCGTAGATTTCTTTGAATTGAATGCGCAAAGTAAAACTTCCCGCAATTGACGAGAATTTTCCTCATAAACTGGGATTTTAAAGCGATTAAAAATACATAAAACGAGTAGAATATAATTTATGTTTGGAAATGGTGCTTTCGACAGACTTATAGTTGCCAAATGACACTTTAGATCCGACAGTTCTATTCACCACGTGTCTCTAACGACATCTATCGAAAAACGGCGGAAGCAAAGTTATATACTTAGTACAATAAAATACGATTACTGCTGGTATGTAGTACGTAATCTCTTAGATTATAAATGATTTATGAAGTACGTAACCTCTTAGATTAGGGATGATTTATGGAGTATGAACCCTCTTAGATTAGGGATGGTTTTGATAAAGTTGTTTTTTTTTGTTATTTCTAAAAAAAAAGTTTTACTTCTTGCGTTAAAACTGTTTTTTGCTCGAGTGTATTTAATTAAGTTTCATAAAAACTGGTTTTTGCTCGAGTGTTTTTAAGTTCCATATATACTGGATTTTCTGGAATGTTTTTTATTAAGATTAATTAAAACTGGTTTTGGCTCGAGTGTTTTTAATTAAATTTCATAAAAGCTTTTATGCTCTTACATCCTTGAAAACTTAAGGGAAAAAGTTAGATTTATCAGGTATGTCATAATAAAAACTCACCAAGTTTATGGGTACGTCAATTATCAAAAGAAGAAGAACCCAAATTTGTAAAAAGGTTTTTGATTAGTAAAAAAAACTGGTAAAAACGGTCGTGTTGTGAGGATAAAGAATACAAAAATTAATGAATTACAAAAATTATTTTTTGTATGTAACTCAAATTTAGTTCTAAGGTAGTAATGGCTGCAATCAAAAATTGTATCTATTTTTACACTTTATCTGTTAAAAAGTTAACAGATAAATTGTAAAAAAGTTTAAAGTTGCAGAGTGAATATCAATCAAGAGTACATGGATTACGAATCAGGTGACGAACAACAAGTTTGATCATTCAATTTTTATTCCAGATGAAATTGAAATGACTAACAAAAGATAGTACCAAAGTGCGAAATGTGCTACCACTTGAGTAGAAAAACTTTCCTTCTCTACAAAACTCCACAGTTTTGATGGTGACATGTTCAGAAAGTTGTGAAGGTAACAGATTTTGAAGGTTCAGTGAATCGTGCAACTTTTTCAAGTAACAAAGTTTTGATGGAAAAACGTTAGAATGATGCTGTATGACACAAATACTAAATGTTAAAAAAAGTGATCTGCTATACATCTACAATGAGAATTGATGTAAAAAGATTTCTCAAGCCACAAAATGTTGTTAGTCAAAATCATGAATTATGAATATTGAATATATTTAATATTGAAACATGTTTTTGACTTCAGCCACATAATCACAAAAACCAAATCTTAACTAGAATTTTATTGATACCATTCTTAATAAAAGTCCTTCAATCAACATAAACAGCAGAAGTGGTAGTAGTTTTAAAGAATTTCAAAATCTGCTTTTAGTTGTGCTAGGCATACAATTTTTATAAGTATTCTGGTCGATTTTTATTGGTTCATTGGACTGTACAAAATGGAACTCAATTGCTATATTTTCTCATTTGGTGCACTTTTATATAAAAAAAATTGAATGGTGCTTTTTTTTTATTAAACACCGAATGGAGTGTGTGTTTGATTTTTAAAGCCAAAAAATGGGCGCCAGTATAGTTTTCCAACAACCAACATTTCAAAGTAATTATTTTTCAACCAACATTTCAAAGTAATTATGATCAACTATTGTCTCCTATCTCGGTCTTGGTTGTCACAAAACATTGGGTTAACGGTCCTCATTCTTAAATAAATATTTACAGTTGAAGAGAACTTGCAAACAATTAGGATCAGTTTGAATAATAAAAATCGTTATAAAAAAACTTTTTATGTGTGCTTAATGCCCACAGCGGTTTTCTATTAATACCTCTTGCAATACTTGGATCGGTATCACGGCACGCTTTGTACACTCAAAAAAATCTTTCCTTCGCAAGTAAGGAAAGAAATTTCCTTACGGGTTTTGCGGTAAATCTTTCCTTCTTTTAAGGAAATTAATTTTTTAAACTATGTGAAAGGAAGGAAATTAAGCTATTACTTTAAGCGAACTAAATTATTCCTTTAATATATTTCCTTAAATCAAGGGAATTCAATCACGGTTCAGCTGTAAAATAAGGAAATGCTTAAGAAATTTTACCTCGTGGTAATAAAGAAACTTCACAGTTCTATTGCAACAAGGGAGATTTGGCGTCCTCTTATCATTGTTATAAATAAATTGATCATAAATTTGTTTTCAGTTTAAAAATGCAGGAAAATAAGAAAACTTAAAGAAGAAAAATTGTCTTATTAACCTGTATTTTTTTATTTTAGTACATTTAAAATACTTTTTTTTAAATTATTGAACTTCTTGTGTTGGAATTTATTGGTAGCTTTGGCTTGATATAATCAAACTATTACTCCAATACTGGTGTATAGCAGCGTATAAAAAAAGGTTTATTGTATTTTCAGTTTTAAATGATATGTATTAAATTCTGTTACTATTCAACTTTTAAAAACTATATTTAACTTGCAACAAACTAAAATGTAATTTTTATATCGAAATAGTTCATTGAAAACTGTTCTTAATTTTACTTTTTTTAAATATATGTTCTTTTATGTAGTTTAATTGTTGGAGTATCAGCTGTATGTATCCACCAGATAATTGTATGTAAAGGAGTTAGTAGATAAGTTTATACTGAACTTAGGTTTTCAGGTTTGTTATGCTTTTACTTTTTGCTGTATAATGATTAAAATTGGTTTTAATTTTTATATAATACGTGTTTTTTTTAGGCAGCTTGATTGTTGGAGTATTAGCTAGACCTATCCACAGGATAGTTGCATCTAAGGGAGTTAGTTGATAAGTTTAAATTGAACTTAGGTTTTAAGGTTTGTTCTGTTTTTACTTTTTTCTGTGCAATGATTAAAATTGCATTTAACTTTTTTTTAATGTGTGTTTTTTTATGTAGCTTGATTGTTGGAGTATCAGCTGTACGTGTCCACAAGATAATTGTATGTATAGGAGTTAGTAGATGAGTTTATACTGAACTTAGGTTTTCAGGTTTGTTATGTTTTTACTTTTTTAATGTGATATAATTAAAATTGCATTTAACTTTTACTTAATATGTTTTTTTATGCAGCTTGATTGTTGGAGTATCAGCTGTACCTATCCACAAGATAGTTGTATCTAATTGAGTTAGTAGATAAGTTTAAACTTATTTTTAGGTTTGTTATCCTTTTACTTTTTGTTGTGCAATGATTAAAACTGCACTTAAATTTTTACTTTCTACTTTTTTAATATTACCATAAATTAATTTTTTTTTTTAGTTGAAATAAATAATATTTTAATGCAAAAGGTAATAAGTATTGAAAAATTGAAAATTGTTTCTTATTTAGCTGAGTATTCTTTTATTGGTATTGATGGAGAGTTCTGGGTGTTTAATTCTTCACATGTTCAACCAAGATCGATCAAAAAAAAAAGTAGTAGTGTACAAGTACGATCAAGGCATAGCTGGACTCTTATCGTCAGGTTAATATTTTTGTCTAATAGTTGCATAATTCAGAAAATATCAGAACTATCAAAATATTTTAAAACCCTATTTTAGTATGAGTTTGCATTGTTTTGTCTGCGGAAAATCATTTGGTGCTGTAAACTTAATGGTATGGCATTTAAAACGGGCACATGCTGTCTATGCACATAATGATATTCCATGTGGCCAAAGTGACTGTCCTAAAAGATGTTCTAGTTTTCGCAATTTAAGAGTGCATATTTGCAAGTATCACCAGGATTTGATACATGTAAACAATATAGAATCTAGATGTGAATTTTCTAGCCAATATTTATTTAATGATACAAATGATGTCTCAACAGATGAGCAATTGGAAGGCAGTGTAGATTCTTTAGATGATAGAGATAGAAGCAATATACAAGATAGTATGCAGAAATCATTTGTTTCATTTATTGCAAAGCTTCAAGCACAATCTAACATTCTTTTGACAAATGCACAATTTGTAACTGATGGTGTTAAGGAACTACTGCAGGATTCACTGCAGTTAACTTTAGAGCATGTTTGCTTCGTTTTTAATGAACTAAATATTGATGAAAATGTTACTTGTGTCCAAAATCTTTATGAAGATCTTGCAACTGTGACTACTTGCATTGATAAAGTTGATACTGACCATAAGCTGATAGCATATTTAAAAAAAGATTATTTTTATATAGTTCCACAACCAGTGTTTCTTGGAGTAAGGAAAGAGAAATGCAAATCAGTTTCATTAGGAAGTTACAAAATGAAAGACATACTGGATACTGCTCAATACATTCCTATTGAATTATTATTAGCACGAATAATAATTGAATGTAAACATCACTCCTTAAGTTTAAATTGCTATGACCATGCAAATAATGATGGGAACATAACTGATTACTTTGACACTGACTCATTCAAGCAACATCCCTATTTTTCTAAATTTCCTGATGCAATGGTTTTACATTTTTATATTGATGAGTTTGAAACAACAAATCCACTTGGTCCGCATACACAGATACATAAAATGGAGGCTCTTTATACAACAGTGAGAAATTTACCTTCCAGATTTCTTTCTAAAGAATCTTCAATTTTATTGGTGGGCATGTGGTATGCTCTAGATGCTAAAGATAAAACACGGTCGTATGATATAATTCTTGCCCCATTAATAAACATGTTAAAGCAATTAGAATCTGACGAGGGTGTAAATGTCTCCATCTGCAATGAAACAATAAAAGTGCGAGCATGTCTAGCACTTTTTTCTGCTGATAATTTGGGTTACCATTCATTGTTTGGATTTTTTTAGAGTTTTAATGCACGGAAATTCTGCAGATTATGTGAAGTGATTAAGGAGGAAAGTCAAATTAAGTTTCTTGAAACTAATTATGTTAAACGAACTAAACAGTCTTATGATCATTCAGTTAATTCAGTTGGTCAACCCAATTATGAGGAGTCTGAAACTGGAATTAAAAATGGGTGCATTTTTAATGAGCTAAAGTTCTTTCATGTTATGGAAAATTTTGCTGTTGATGCAATGCATGATTTATTGGAAGGGATAGTTTCTATTGAATTAAGTGATGTGTTAGGTAGTTTAAGTGCCGATGGGTATATCTCTCTTAGCGAATTTAATTTGTTGTTGACTGAATTTAATTTTGAATCTTCTGACAGAAATAGTTGACCCACAACTTTTGTATCTTTTCAACGATTAAAAATGACTGCTTCAGAATGCTGGTGCTTAATCCGAAATATACCATTCATTATAGGACACAAATTTCCACGAGATGAACCATATTGGAATTTACTTTTGTTGCTTATGGATATTTTAGACATAGTCTTTGCTCCAAAAGTTAATGTTGGGTTAGCAAGCTATTTATCACACCTAATAGCAGAGCATCATCAAAGTTATCTCCAGTTATTTCCATATAAACGTTTAACACCTAAACATCACTTTCTTGTGCATTATCCTACAGCTCTACTGAAGTGTGGACCTCCATGCAGATACTGGTGCATGCGGTTTGAATCTTGACAATTTTTTTAAACAAGTTTCACGAAGTACCCACTGTTTTAAAAACATTGCATTTTCATTAAGTAAGCGGGGTCAACTTGCTTTAGCAAATGCTTTCATTTCTCACTCAGTATTCAGCAATTGCATCATCAATGGAAAAACATATGAATTGTTTGTTAATCAAGTTGAGCCTAGTGACATTAATCATTTTTTGCAGACTAATTTTTTATTATCTCAAACTGAAACAGTGCATTTTTTGAAATGGTTTGAAATTGGGCATTATAAGATTTTAAAGGAAAGTGTTACGGTATGTAATTTTAATGATGGTATACCTGAATTTGGTTTTGTTGAAAGTGTAATTTACCTTAATAACACGATTTTCATGATAATGCGGATGCTTACAGTTTACTACTTTGATAGCCATTTTCATGGCTATTTAGTTAATTACAATCCACAATCAACACTTTTCTGTAAGCAAGTCCATGAACTGAAAGATCATATTCCCTTAAACATTCATCAAGTTTTTTATGAAGAGAAAGAGTTATTTTTTGTTGCTCCCAGATATGTTATTTTTTAGCCTTTTTTTCCAACATTTTGTTATTTTAAGTAGTTTTTGTATTATATATGTTTAAAATGTACCATTTGTTGCTTAAAGTTAAGCAATTATGTTTTTTACATTTTAAAGTGTAATATATATGACCATAACATGAGCATACTTAATTGCATTCTTGTTTTTTGGTTTTGTAATACTATTTGTATCATGTATGTCTTCAGTAGACGATTTTGATGACTTGGTTTGACTATTCTTGGTTTGTTCGAAAATGTTAACAAATTGTATATGCTCTAAATTTTAATTGTAGTTATTTTTTTAATTATTATTAAATATTTCATATATATATATATATATATATATATATATATATATATATATATATATATATATATATATATATATATATATATATATATATATGTATGTATGTATGTATGTATTTCTACAAATACAGTTCTCAATGTTCTTAAACAGAGAAGTATTAAATTAGTAAAAACACTTATCTATCTTTTTCCTTCTACAGGCTGTTTCACCTTCAATAGGTTCATCATATAGCTGATAACCCTATTAAAAATCCTTCAATAAACATTAATATAACAAATTATTTGACTAATATGTATCATATAATGCATTATTTGACTAATATACTAATTTATGTATGAGTTATATTTATCTATTTTGTTTGATTCTAAGTAGATTAAATCAATAAATAACCATTAAAAGCAATTGAAATCCAAAAATTTAATTTTAATCATGATTTTTATTTGACTGATTTGATGATTTAAATCAATTTAAATCAACTGATTCAAATCAATCGTTTTAAATCAAAACAACCCTGGTTTTATGTTTATTTATAGTTAATAGTTTTAATCGTTTCATAGTTAATATAGTTAATGTTTAATAGTCTTATAGTTTTCTTTCTATATTTAGTATAGTTTTTTATTAATAAAAAATTTCAAACTCTCAAATCAGTATTTACAATAATATTTTACAATTATTTTGTTTAATATATTTAACTATTTAAAAATTATTTTGTTTTTAGTGCACACAAAATTTGAGATAGATACAGATATCCCACTAAGGTTTGTTTTGGAATCTAATGGTTGTGAAATTGATCCAGAAGATTTCCCATTTGTGGTACGCTCTGATACTTCGATTATTGTATTACAAGCAAATGAAAATTGGAATCAGGTAAAGTATTGTATTTAATGTCTAAATGAGGAATTACCCACTTTATTTGAATTTTTCCACTTTTTAAAATGAAGTGGGTAATTTCAAATAAAGTTATAAAATGGAGTGGGTATTGCCAAGAAACACATATTGAAATATTTTTGCCAAATTTTTACAGACTGTGATATATTAATATTTATTGCATTAAACAATTATTAAACAATTCCATATTTAGAATGTGAGAGAAATTCAAAACCCTGTTATGGCAGCATCTGCTGCTGGAACTGATACCAGTAGTAGTATTACTGATGCCATTAACAGTAACATAGAGTTAACTCAAACACCTTCTAAAGCTGTATCTGGTGTTTTTATGACTCAAGCATCACTTGAGTCTTTTTTGCTCCAACATAGCAAGTCTAAGCTGCATATGTTGCGCTTAAAAACTGTTGGGTACGGCATTGCTGAAAGAGTCTTCATCACCTATGTCACAGCTGCTAAAGTTATTGATCTGTATGGTTTTTACCCTCCAAAAGACAAGCTAAATATGGTAAGTGTCTTCCTTTCAGGAATCACTGGTCTAAAACCGGAAGATTTTTTTGAGCCTAAATCTCACAAAGGTTTTTTGGCAAAATGCATTGAAAATGCTCGCAGAAACCTTAATTGCAGTGAAAAACGCTGGACGTGGTCTCCAAAAAATGAACGAGGGGAACAAAATAGAAAAAGAATTTTTGATAAAATTACTACATTAGAAATTCAAAAAAAGGGTGGTGTATTCACAGAAGATGATTTTTCATTTGTCGGTTGCTATAGAGGATTAGAAGTATGTGAATTTTGCGAAGGTATAATGTTTGTAGACAATCTTTTCATAGGTATAGTGTTATAAGGTATATAGATATAATGTATAATGTTAAAAGGTTATGTTATAATGTGTTATGTTTGTAGACACTTTTTTCATAGTGAATATGATTCAAATGATTAATTGTCATAAATCCAACCTATAAAATATTCTTTATATTTTTTTATGTGTTTCTTTTCTTTTCATGGAATAAAGCTTTTTCATTTTTTATTTTAATGAATGAACAGGTGCTGATGTTAAAACTGAAATTTTTAAACTGGCAACATTGTCTGCAACAGTATTTTCTGAAGACTTGCTAATTGCCGCAAAGAAAACGTTTTGTTACAGACGGAAAAAAATAGAACAAAAGCATCCGTCATATCTTGAATGTGCTCAGCAGATGCCATGTTATTTGTTACTACCACAACTGGTAAGTGTAAACCACTATTTCTAATTTAAAGTTAACTTTTAATTTAGTCATAACTTTATTCTATTTACCAAAAGACACTTGAAATGGTTAGAGTAATGTTTATTTATTTATTTTTTTCATTAATTATCTTTTTCATATGGTTTTATGTAGAGGATTGATGGGTTTTAAGGATAAATAGTTATTTTTTTTAAGTTTTTAGTAAAGCATCTTATAGCTTCTAATTACAAACTGAAAATATTAAGATTTTTACTGTTATAGTATTTTTTAAATGCTTAACTTAAAAAATATATATTACTAATTGTTGTTTGTCCTGGACATATCTCATAGTGCCTATTGAACATAAGATAATATGTGTCTCTGGTTTGATGGCTAGTGGTCAGTTAGACAACTTTTTTCTTTTTGTTAGGCAACTTAGTAACAAATTAGTTTGTGGAAATCTCACATTTGGTAAAAATGTGATATATGTTATTTTACTTTACTCATTTACTTATCAATGATTTTGGGTTTAGTTGCTGCAAGATTTTAGACGCATGCATCCAGACAAAGCTGATTGTTTTATTACACGCATGTTGACATTGGTTCCATCAATTCTTGCTCATTGTTCGAACTCAACACTGGAATATCTACAAGAATGTACTAAAGATGCAGCTATTGGAGGGTCAAGTTAGTTTTTTTTTAAATATTTAATTTCAATAATAGCTTTTTTTATTGCAATGAAAAAAAATTTATTTAATGATATTTAGACTTGTGAACTCACAATTGCCAAATTTTCCAGCTGATTAAGTTTTTGCTCTAACTAATGTTTTTGTTTTTCATAGATGCTCAGGTAATGTCTGCAATTAAAGCATTGATCTTTTTGTTACCGATGACTGGGAAAAAACGGTTAACAGCAAAAGAATCATTTGATTTGCTGATTACATATGTGGAGGTGGACTATTTTTAATTAAATGCATAGTATATTATGAATAATAGTATGAATAATATTTCAGTTATTTGTATTTCTTGAAGTTTTATTTGGAAACAAAGTTAATGCTGCCTAAAGATCTTTTATTTTTATCAGTATTTTCAAACATTTATTATAAGTAGCAAGTAGTAATAATAAGTTTATTTGCTAAAATACTTATTAAAAAAAAATTATATATATATGTATTTAGAAAAAATATATGCTTATAATAAATTATCTAAAGTTAATTTTGAATTCCTAATTTAGCCAGGTAGCTCCATTAATCTAACAGAAAAACTGGCTCATCCAAAGTTGTATATCGAGCAATCTGCTGATGATAATAATCAGCTAAATGGAAGTATTGTTTGTGATGGCAAAGTCTGTGTGGCAGGATTTAGCATGGTTGAGTGCGTCGACTATTTGTTTAAAATGTTTTGGGTGTTTTCTTTAGAATATCCAAATGGATTGGAAATGTTTTTTAAATTCCTACAGTACAAAGTTTATCTATTAAGTTTTGGAAAAGAAAAAACCCCCAGTTCAGTTAATAGTGTCGATCGACTTTTTCAATTGAACTAACAACTTTTTTGTTGTTGTCCTGTGTATATGTATTTATTACTGTTAAAAATGTAACTTTGCCACTCTTAAGTTGTGATCCAGATATTTGCAAATTTTTACGGTGTACTATTTGTAGAATATAGTTTTTAATATGTATATGTATTTTTTTGTTGTTGATATCGGTTATGCGTTTTTCAAAAATAGATTTAAACTTACAATAATAATTAATATGACAGCAAGGAAGTTTTAATCTGCTTTAAGCAGTTATAGTAAAATTTACTTTCAGTAAGGAAGTTTTTCTAACTAATCTTTTCTCAGTTTTGATTTTATCAAAAAAAATAACTGCCTAAAAATAACTCAGTAATATTACATAAATTTATCAAATTTCGCCTTGAATACATTGAATGAATGTTTGTAATATTAAGAAAATTATTACTGGGTTTCCTTATTTTAAGGGAATTATTATGGGTTTCCTTATTTTAAGGGAATTCGTTTTGAGGAAAAGAATTTCCTTAAAAATCTATTTCCTTATTTCAAGGGAAGTTTTCCTAGTGTCAAATATAAGGGAATATTTCCTTAATTTTTCCCTCAAAAATAAAGATTTTTGAGGAAAAAAATTTCCTTAAAAACCAAATTCCTTATTTTAAGGGAATCTTTCCTAGTGTCAAATATAAGGGATTATTTCCTTAATTTTTTCCTTAAAAATAAGGAAAGATTTTTTTGAGTGTATTAATGCTCTTAGTTTGAACAACAGTTTTTCTTCCTGTTGTACGGATTTTTATATTGACTCTCAGGTTTGTTTTGCGTACTGCTCGGGGAACTGACAATAATGAGTTATTGAATAGATTTTCAGTTTTTTGTTGATGATCAAGTTGATGAGTTACCAACTCATTTAGCAATTATGGGTATTTTTGACATAATGATGTCATTAATAATTAAAAATTTAATTCACTTTACATTTAAAAACAATATGAAATGAATGTCAATTAAAATCAAACATTTTTTTAAAAAACATTTTTTTTAAAACACATTGTTTGCTGTCTTTAAAACCACCTTTTTAATTTTCGTTCATTGTTTTATATATCAAAGCTGGTTTAATGCATATAGTACCCATCATCCCATAAAAATAGGTTTTACAACAAACACATAAACACCTGCAACAGTCATAAAGATATAAAATACTTTTTTACTTTTGTGTTTTTTACTGTGAGGAGGGAGAAAAGTTAAAAAACAGCGAATAAACGTACACACAGAGACCTATTTACCTTTCAAGTAAATTAATGATAAATAGATATAGCAACGAAACAAATGATAATGGAGAACTATAAAAGCTCAAGAATAGAGTTTGACTTCTGAATAAACAAAAAGAGAGAAGTCTTAGAGACAACTCTTACTCTTATTGAGTAAACAAAAAAAAAGGAGAAAAAGGTCCTCTTCATGTATAGAAAAAAAGAAAGAGAAGAAGTCTGAACTTTTAAGAAAGATTTTTAAGAAGAATTCTTAGCGAAAGAGTTTCATTATTGAAGAATTTTAGATTGTTGAAAAAACAGAAGAAGTAAAGAAATAAATAGAAGCCAGAAGGAAAATTGATTGAAGAAAAGTTAGCAGAAGTTTCTCCGTCTTTAATAAAGAAGAAAAAGAAGAAAGATATTTGTTTAAAGCTATAAGAGCTAAAGAGGAGTTATTGATAAAAACAGTATTGAACACTACAAGTAGAGTAAGAGAGTATTATTTGCATTTTATAACTTAATGAATAAAAGAGTGCTAACCATTACACAAATATTGCAAGTTTATTGAGATATATTGCATAAAAAAATATACTGAGAACGGCAAACACAACCTAAACCTTTTTAATTAAACCTTTCCCTTTCCTAACCAAGTAATCCCAAGACCATCAATCTCGATCCCAATCTTCCAAATACTCCTTCCACATAAACCTAGAGTCTAAACCTTCCCTAATCCCTTACATCATCATCTTACTCTTACTCACATTATTTATATAAAATCGCCACCCTCACATTATCAAATGCCATCAAAAAAGTTTGTTTTGTTTATGATATAAACAGATGTAATTAAAATCAGTCCTTAGTAGTCTGGAAAATAGTTTCTCTCTAACCAACTTCGCTTCCAGGTTTTACAGATTTACAGCTTATTATCAAATTAGACGGAAAAAAGCAGATTTTTAGACCGAAAACAAGTATTTGAAATTTTGTAATAAGATATTTTCTCTGAGTCCAGATCTTTACTAACATAAAAAATGTAACCAAATGTTAGAAAGATTTTCTAAAGTAAATAGAATATGATAAGCCTGAGCAGATTTCGATCAGAAGCTTGAATTAGCGAAATTTTTGACTGCTGAAAAATTGATAACGTCATATATTGAATTTTTAGCGTTATCTTACGAATCCTTGTTTTGATTCAAATGTTGGTACAAAAGGGAATGTACAACATTTGAACTAAAACTAAGATTAGTAAGATAACGTTAAAAATTCAGTTTATGAGAAATTTTTAACGTTATCTTGATTTTTAATCCTTATTTAACTACCTTCAGTTGCATTTTTTTTTTAAACATGCTATATATATTTATTTAAACTATTATAGCTATACTTATTATTTCAAAGTGTTTCCGCTAAAGCGCTTCAAATAAGACTTCGAAGAAAGCTTAGAAAATAACAATAATAAAGAAATCTAATTCTAAAAGTACAAACGGACAAAGTAAAAATGGGCATTATTTTCCTTTCTCTGAAGCCTAATCATTAGTTTTTAAAAGTGTTGAGATTTCTAAAAGCAACAAAACTAATTTGCTGTTCGTAACTCAATTTTTTTGAAGTGCGAAATTCAAATGGGTACAGATTCGTGGGGTGATTTAAATACAACATAAATAAAATCCAGTTTTATATTTCTGAATGACTTCTTAATTACTATTTATTTCCTTCTGAATAGCTAACTTCTAAATATCTATTAAATGCAGTTGTTGTCGATAAAGCTTTCTTAATTTGTAATACAAATAAAATATATTTACAAGTTAATAATTTAACATACGTTAAAGTTATGATCAAAGAGATCAAGTTCTTTTTATTTCAAAGAGTGTCTAACCATTGCTCCGTAAAGTCCGTATTTTGCCATAACAGAGCCCTCCCCCCAAACTTTCTCGGTACGACGCCACTTTGCACGTCTGTTTTGAAACCAAACCTATTGTAATCAAAACGATCAAAAGACTATTTTTGCACTAAATTTTCCAAAACACATTATACACAAAACAATAATGAAAGCTAAAAATATGTTAAAATAGTAATTAGTTCATGACATTTAATTTTAAGCTGTAAATAGATTTTTTTTTTTTCCCCCTATTACCAGAATGTTAGAAGAAAGTGGTCGAGTCTCGCGTGGCTGTGGTTTAACCAGAAGTTAATTACATTCCGCTTGATGGACGCACCTATTACTGTCAATTGCTTTTGCGCATTTATAATAACCACGAAGCGCGGCGGTTTTTTTTTCATCCCCCTTCAAAAATGATGTAACTTAACACTGCCCACAAGTATCGCCTTTTTATTTCGTTTTCAAAAAAAAAATTCTCTTTCAAATTCCCTTAAAACCAATAGTAATCACAGAACATAATAAATCGAAGAGTTAGGCATAATTTTATGAATCGAAAACGAATACTAAAAACTTACGTAACATTTTTTGTCTGAAACATTAAGGGTGGAACAGAAAAAGTAGTAAGCAGATTATGCTAGATAGAACAATTCTTTTAGAGAAAGAAAAACAATATTCAAACAACTGCATAATCTCTGTATTAATTGCCGGAAATAAGCAAGCGTGTCTCCAAACTTCAAACAAAAACCGCCATTTTACATTCTATTTTTTTTTTTTTTTTTGCAGTGATTGAAATTTGTTTTTATTTGTTGCATTTCATAAATTTATGATTTTTTTCCCACAAAGTAAAAACATGAGTCTTCCAGAGCCTATGACGAGAAGGTTTGATGTTTGGAATGAAACATTTTGTGCTTTATTATAAGAACCATAAAATGATTAACCGAAATTACAATATCAACTGGCAAGTTTATTGATCTTATTAAGAGCCTCTTATCTCTGCACTGGGCTTAAACGTATTTGGATTCTTTTATACAGCTAATTATGTTAAAACATTCTAAATTGTTTGTTTATTTGTTTATAAAATGATCAAAAAAAACAAAAACTTGTAAAAGCTAAAAGAAAAACGAATTAAATTTAATAATTTGTCCCACCATAAACAATTTGTTGTCGTCAACTGTCACTTTTATTTGCTAAAATATTAATCTTTTTGATGAACAAAATATACCTGTATTCTGTTCTCGGCTAATTTCGTTTTTTGAGAGATTTCGTACCGGCATTTTAAATCTGGATAATGTGTAGTTTTGAAAACATCCTCCAAAATATAAGATTGTCTTTTTGTGAATATTGTTCGATTTCTCCTGTTGTTCTCTATCAGGTTACTGGAGTCATCAGGGTTTGAACTGATTTCACAAAATGAAATATCAGAATATTCAGGTGGTGACCCCAAACACTTGTTTTGACAGAGCTTGCTTTGTCCTAAATAAACTTATTCTATTTACCAATTTATTAGTTTAAAATTAAAAAAAGTTCAAACAATAAAAACGAAAAAATTTTACCTTTTAACTTTTCAGGAGTGGCTTCTTGTTTAACGCTCTCGCTTTCAGTTGAAATTGATCTCTCTGTTACACCAAAGCAAATCTTTTCTTTTTTCAGCACCTTGCAATAACACTTTATATCTTTTTTTTCGTAGGGTGATTTGTTTCGATTATATCTTTCGTTTTTTAAATGGTCATAAGATGGATAAAAAATTTTGTCCAGCTCGTAAGGTTGCCATATAAACATACCTTGAGTAGCTGAGCTGAGTTCGTTCTTTTTAGAAGATTGGATAGTTAATATTCGCTCAATCGAAAAGGATAATTTTGATCTTGAAGATTCCATGTTTTTAACTACTGCTAGCTTATATCTTTTACCTTAAACGGTTGGCTTAAAAATGAGAAATCTTTGATACTTTTCTGGTTTATAAATAGCAACCTCGACTCATGCTTTCCAATTAATTGTTCTATTGATCAATTTATTACATTGTGCAGAAGTTAATAGTCACGAAGACATCATTACGCTACTTAAAGTGTTTAATCTGCATTATAAGTTTCTGATTGGTCTTTTATTTTTGATAGCACAAGCATTATAAGGATTTCCATTTCAAGTTGTTTTTCTTTATCATACCATTTTTTCTTTAAATATTTACTACTATACATTTTTAGATGTTTAAATTGGGGTTGATGAGGTATTCAGCGGTTTTGAATTAAACTTACCACGAAATCCGAAACTCGTTATGGAAAAGTAGATATAGTGGCGAACTAATAATTGGCTAATTGAGAAATTCCAAATAAAGCGTGGAATAATTAAGGATTGCTGCAATATTGATGCTTTCCTAAAAAAGTACAAAACTTGTTGGACTAAAAAATGCTTTTTCATTTTTTTATATTACATTAGATTATATAACATTAAATTATACTTTATTGTATTACATTACATGATATTATATTATATTATATTATATTATATTATATTATATTATATTATATTACATTATATTATATTATGTTATGTTATATTATATTATATTGTATTATATTACATTATATTATATTACATTATATTATATTATACTATATTATATTATATTATATTATATTTTATTATACTATATTATATTATATTATGTTATATTATATTATATTATATTATATTATATTATATTATATTATACTATATTATATTGTATTATATTATATTATATTATATTATATTATATTATATTATATTATATTATATTATATTATATTATATTATATTGTATATCCCATAAAATAATGCAAACTTTTATCTTTATTACAATGTTTAATATTTCATTTATTCTTAAACTTTCCCACGTCGTTATTTCCATTCAGGAAGGCAATAAAAGTTGAAATGACATTATGTAATACTAGACTACCGGTCTCGATCAAAATGTCAAACACGAAATAAAGTTAATGGAGATTTTAAAATCGTTTAAAGTGAAGAAGTTATGATTGCTGACATAACTGTTTTTTTTTTTAATTTATTGCTTTTATATGTTTGTGGTTAGAGTTTACTTCATGTTGATTTAAAACTATAAGTAAATACAGAACTAAGAAGATAAAAAAGATTCATGGGGAACGGAACGGGGCCAATAATTTTCCTCGACAAAGACAGAAGGAATTTTACAATGGAAAAATATTGAAATGCTATTAGAGTTTGAAATTAAAACATCTTTGCAATTCTTGTTAAATGCATTTTGATTTTTTGTTGGTTTAATTCGCCTAATTTTGGGTTGTTTTTTTTTTTATGCATTGTAAAACTTACTGAACTGTGGTTTAGTCAACAGCTGTCAACTGTTGGTTGGTAACAGTTTTGCTTTGATGAATCAAAATAAAAATTTTCAAAATTAAACGCGATGAAAAATGTTTAAGTTGCAATAATCTTAGAATTTAAGATTAACTAATTATAAATTTTCCTCAAACTATCCTAATTAAGATGCCAAACCGAGTTTAATGGTTCTAATAAAATGAATTATCGTTTCCACGAGCCTTGGAATTTTTTTTTCTTTTAATTGATAAGGTATCAATGATTTTTTAGTTTTTTTGGATTATTTGTTATTAAATCTTCTTTTGTTTAACTAAACCATTAAAACAATGGTTACGGATTTTGATATATATTGTTAGTGCGGTATTTCTTCTATATCGCGCTGTCTTGCGTTAAAATCTCTTTTATATTACCGGTAAGATTTAATGAACCGATAATATATGTTGCAATTTAACTTGTATGCAATTAGTAATGATGCACAAAGCATATCCACCTCCTTCAATATATGTATCGATTAATAATAAAAAAAAGCTATATGAACCGCACACTTAACGCATAAAAATTTCCACCATTTTTAGTATTTTTATTTCAACATTTGATTTTAACTCTCATTTTAAACTAGTAAAGGTACACCGACTCTACATGGTGGAAACCGGAATGCTCCAGGTTGTTGCTACAGGTTGTTTGATGTCAAAACTATAAAAAATTTAAGGTATTTTTCAATGGAACAACTTTATTTATAGTTCACGATCAAATCGACATTTTAACTTCTTCCTTTGTTAAACAAACTTTGACCAAGATAAAAAAAAGATGACATAAGTTTTCGGTTCATTTCTTTACCAGGAATAAATAAGTTTTAAAAATGATGCCAGTAAAATAAATATTGTAATAGGTATTGTTTTAAAATTCGTTCTTATTCGTTCTTATTTGCTATATGTCATTAGGGCATCAAAGTTTTTATTTGTTAAGTTGCGTGATGAAAACTTTGATACGTTTTCAATTGTTAATTGATTGGTTAACTAATGGTGAGTTAATACTTACAACTCTTCAGTTTTTTTTGCTTACTCAGCAGTGTTTCTGTTAAATTCTTTCTCAACCTCATAACACAAAAAGTAAAAAATTTTTTGATATTTAAAAAAAAAAAGTACAAATCCCTGTCATAAAGTTGAACATTTTACATAAGTAAACTTTAAATAAACAGTCGGACAAAAACACATTTGAAATTTTGCATAAAGTTGTTGATGCAACACCTTTGAACCAGCAAATTGAAGCACAGATGAAAATATATCTCGGCCATTTCTGAATTCCTTTCTAATGGATATTATAGCAATATCGCGAAAAACTTACTAACTGTTGAAAAATATGAAAAAATATGTAAATGTAGATGTAAATACAATACTGCTCAAAAATTTAGCACACATTAGATTTAAGTTGCGTTTTTTTCTTTAAAAACGAAATAAAAGTAAAAAATAAGAAATTCAAGGTTTTTTAAAAAACAAAAAATATTTATTTGACTTTTTTAATTACATTAAGAGAAAAAAAACTAAAAAAAACAAATGTCTAACACTAAATACCTTTAATCAAAGTTAATATATATAAATAAGTTAAAAAAAAAGCTGCTCATAAGTTTAGCACACCTGGATTTAAGTTTGCTTTAATAGCAAGATCAATAAGGGATATGTCCACCTTTGTTCTTTATGCATAGTTCACATCTTCTTTTAATTGAATCAAAAAGTTTTTGGCAATAATCAGTTGATAAGCTGTCGAGCGACTCTTTCAAACTTTCCCTAAGATGGTCAGCTGATGTTACGGGAGCTTTAGTGAGTTTGCGGTCCAGTACAGTCCATACATTTTCGATTGGATTAAGGTCAGGTGATCTAGCTGGCCACTGAAGTACCTTAATGTTGTTTTCTTGAAACCAAATAGTCACCGTTTTTGCCTTGTGACAAGGAGCGTTATCTTGTTGAAACTGCCACTCTGACTCATTGCTAAAAAAGATGTCTCTAGTCGGGATTGAATGATTTTCAAGCGTTTCGATATATTTATGTTGATCCATACGACCATTGTATAAGTAGCAGAGACCTGGGCCGTCATAAGTGATGTAACCCCATATGCCTACCGAACCTCCACCACCTTGTAATCGCGGCACAATGAAGCGACTACGAAACATCTCATTATAGTGTCTTCGGATAATCACTCTGTTCTTTCGGTTAATAACTGTAAAGTTGGATTCGTCACTGAATATTATTCTTCTTAGTTCATAATTAGTCATTTTCAAAATAGCTCTACAAAATTTGATACGTTTTAACCGATCTGTTGGTTTAAGCAGTGGTTTTTTAGCAGCAACGTAGCAACAAAGTTTTCGATCAATCAATCTTCTATTTACAGTTTGTCTTGAGATATGATTTTTTAGAGCCAAGTTCATTTTTTGTGCAATCTCTTAGGCTGAGTATTTAGGGTTTTTTCTTGCAATTCTATAGATACTGTTATTATCGGTGATGCTTGTGATTCTTGGTCGTCCAGATCGGTTTTTGTCTGCAGCAGTACCAGTTTTTTCAAATTTCTGAGTTGTTCTGAGTACACATTAACAAGATACAGACTTAAGAGTTCGAGCAATTTCAGAGCTGTTGAAACCACCAAGTTGTAGTCCTACAACACGCTGTTTTATTTCAGAGCTAATTGATTTTTTTCCCGTCTTATTGGTCACATTATGGACAAAATTTAAGCGAAAAATACCAAGTTTATTTCAAATGAGGTAATACATACTATGTATATCTTTGAAACTTTTGTTCAGTTTTGTTTATGTAAAAATGGATAGTTAAATTTACTTTTTAATAAAATTTTGTCGTCAAAAAGTAAAGAGCGGCAGTTAAAAGACAATAGAAGTGCAAGTGTGCTAAACTTATGAGCAGCTTTTTTACACCGCTTTAATTAGCGGTCTCTGTTTAAGTTAAAAATAGATGGTAAAATTAACGTAACTTTTTTTTCAATTTTTTTTTTCTATATAAGGTATGTTTTAATTAACTGTAAATAAAAAAAATTGAAAAGGCATAAGAAGTTTACCGCCTAAAAGTTCAATTAAAAGAAGAAAAATGAAACTTAAATCTTATGTGTGCTAAATTTTTGAGCAGTATTGTATATAACATCTATATCTAATCAATAAATATAAATATAACTATACAAAAAATAAATAATCGAACAAAAAATAAAATACAGTAGTTTATTTATTGGTTTAAATGATTTTTATCTGAGCAAAAACTTCTTATTTAAAGTTCATTTTGAAAATGAAAATGTCAAAAGAAAAAAGAAAGTTATGAGATGGAATAAATTAAAGATCTGGACACTAAAATCCATTTAAAACTTCTCTAAGGGTGGAATGCAAGAACCGAACTTGAGTCAAGTTCGACTTGAAATCTCAAGTTCGACTTTGTCAAGTCAGACTTGAAAAATTGACTTGAGCGAATGCGTAAACGAGACTTGAAAATTTCAAGTTCGTGCTTGAGAAAGTCGAACTTGAAAAATAGTCGAGGCGTTGAATTTAGGGCGTTTATCGGAAAATGCACTTCGCAACCAATAGCGGTAATGGATTTTTTTTACGGGAAAAACCTTTTACTGAAACAAATTCCGTGTAATGATATTTGTATAGTATACGATTAAATAAAAAGTTAATAACAGTAAAAAAAAAAAAAGTTCTTGCTATGTATTTTTCATCAGAAAAACAAATTCATCTTGGCACTTTCAGTTCCAAATCCTAAGTTGTTGGTAAACAACGGTTGGTCATATGTACCACTTAAGTGATCAAGACAATTTCTCTTGATTTCTCCATTTTAACAGATTCCATTTGAATTAAAATACATGGAAATGTTCTAGAAAATGCAGAATCTTATTTTGACGCTTTTTGGGGATGATACTATACTACAATGTATTTTTATTTATCTTTTTACTAATACTTTAATGAAAATAATGGTTTTTTTTAAAAAAATACTGAGAAAGTTACTTTAAACAAAATTAGTTTTCTCAATACTAATACTACATAATACTATGTGTGTGTGTGTGTGTATATATATATATATATATATATATATATATATATATATATATATATATATATATATATATATATATATATACCTACACATATATATACCATTTACATATGTAAGTATACCATTTACATATGTAAGTATACCATTTACATATGTAAGTATACCATTTACATATGTAAGTATACCATTTACATATGTAAGTCAATAGAGATCACATATGGAGACAGGTCTTCTGAAATTATTGGGCCACTTATAGAAACAGAAAAGAAAACTTTTAAAAACCATTGATAGCATCTTGCTCATTAACACATGAAAAAGAACAAAGTTTAACGTTAAACAAAAATCTCTTAATAAAAAAAAATACAAAAAAGCAATATAATGAAATTCATGATCTTGATAAAGAACTAATGCAAAAACAAATAGAAATAGATGATATAAAAAAAAAACTCTCTCCAGATAAAGCAACAATACAAACAAAACTTTGTGAAAATTTTCACAGTTAAAATTTTCACAAAGTTTTAAAAAAGCAACACAACAGAATTATTCTGTGAGGATTATTTTTTTCTAACAATATCAGATCCAAATTGCTTTTGGAATGTTTTAATTTATCACTTTATTTTTTAGTGAAATTGTTTTTTTCATATATAATACTATTTTGAAATATAAAATGTAATTCTTTTGAAATAATATGTAGTATAAATATTTGAAAATAATGTTTTTGTTATTACACCCTTTATCCATTATCAGACACAAATTTTTTTTTAAAAAAATAAGTCTGAAATTTGACTTTTGCTTTGTTTCTGCAAAAATATCTTTAGTGAATGTTTTAGCACCACATTCTTCATTGCTATTTTGTATTTCATTGCCTCCACAATAATCATTTTGTAGAAGGGCAATGTTGTGAAGCACCAAACAGGGTATTATTATAGCTATGGAATTTTGCAGTTTTGTTCCTAAGGGAATGTTAAGACAAGGGTATTGTTTTTTTTTGATATACCAAAACAATATTCAACAACAACATTCAACATGGGTGTACTTCTCATGTTGTAATTGTATCTGATTTCATTTTCATTTTTGGGTTAGAAAAAGTTGTCATTAAATATTGTTTATAAGGATAGCCAGAATCACCTGAAACATGAACATGTTGGCGAGCTTCTAAAACTTGTTTAATAGCTGAGTTAGCAAAAACAAATGAATCCTGAACAATTCCAGGCCATTGAACACAAGCAGATAAAATTTCATATGAAGCACCTGCAATGACCTGGCAATTCAAAAAAAAAATCCCTTTTTGTTTCGATAAATTTCTGCACTTTCTCCACAAGGAATTATTATAGGAATATGTGTTCATTAATTGCTTCTATACATCCTGGGAATCCTTGAATTTGGTAAAATCTAAATAATGGTTGATAAATATAAATATTTTCTTTATCTAAGAAAAGTTTGAAGTTTGTATGAAATAGCAAAATCAGATATCCATGAAAACTTATAAGCACTTTTGCTAAATTATCAAAAAATCAGCTTCTGTTGGAAACTTTATGTACTGATATCTTTTGTTAGCCATTTGAATTGAAATGTTCTAAACCACTGGACAAACAGTTGAGTTTCAGCTCTTCCAAATCTCCTATTATTCTCTAAAAGAGTTTATTTATTGTTATAATCATTTGTTGGTATAAAATGTTGTTATTTAAAAACGTAATGTAAAATCTACAATAAGAAGGTGCCATTTTCTGATACCATTTCTTGAATATCTACTCACTTGGAATGAACCAGTAGCATAAAACCGAAATGCAATAGCCAGTTGTTGTACAGTTGAAAGAGGGCACCCTCGATTGTTAAAATTGTTGTTAATAATGTCATTAGCTAATATTAAAAAGGTTTTTATTGGAAAATCTGTAGCACCTTTTAAATTCTATACCGTGGTAAACTTCTAAAGGATTAGCTCTGTCAATAATAAACCTTGGTATGTGACTTGGCTTATTTTTTCTTCTTCTTCTAAAATTCAGCTCATACCGATTCATTTTTGAACATTTAAAAAAAAGTTTTTTTAATACTTCATGTAATTGTAACTACTTCTCATGAACTCTCTTTTACTCCTTTTACACGTATCACCTCTTTGTATAACTGCAACTATTTATTACTAAATGGAATTTACTTTTATACTGTATCACAAAAATGTGCCTTAATCAACAGCCTTTTATAATGCTAGGATGTTCGACATTTCAAAAAGCTAATAAACATTTCTAATGGCATCAAAATATGACATGTTGAATCATTACATACGAGTTACAGGATGTTTTAAAAGACACACGTTTTCGCAATGTTAATATTCAGTTTTCTGTAATGAATTCATTTAAAAATATACTTTCACAATGTAACCTTCTAAATTAATTAGGTGAATATGCCCAAGTAACTACTTTTGCTTGTTAAAAACTCATTTTCATACTTGCAAAGGTTGTAATAAGTTATATAGTAATAGTAAAGTTTTGTTACGCATCAGCAAAATGATAATGGCGGTCTGTTTTTTTTTTTCAAGTTTGGTTTCAAGATTGGTCTGGAGCAGACTTGAAAAAATGACTTGAAAATTCAAAAATTCTCGTTTTTCAAGTCTGACTTCAGTTCAAGTTCGCTTCTTGCATTCCGTTCAAGTCAGACTTGAGATTTGAAGTCTGACTTGAAATTTCAAGTTGGGTTCTTGCATTCGGAAGGAATTTTTGCTCTCTCAAGTCTGGTTTGAAGTCAGACTTGAAAAAGGTCTATTTTTAGCGGTTTTCAAGTCTGACTTGAGTTGAAGTTCGCTTTGTGCATTCGCTCAAGTCGCACTTTAGGTTTGAAGTTCGACTTCAAATTTGAAGTTCGGTTCTTGCATTCCACCCTAAGTTTGTGTTTCTAAGAGTTGCACTGTTGCTAACTCACACACACACACACACAATTTTTTCTTTATCTGAGTTTTAACAATATATATTAACAGTATATATTAACAGTATATGCCTTTTTTTTAACAACTATAAACAAAATAACCTTTTCTGTAAACTCTGGAATCAATACAAAATATTGAAAATAAAAAATTTCAAATAAATTTTGGAGGCCAACCTTACTTATGCGATAAGACAGCACTGCTTGTGAATAACAATTGTTTAAAAAGTTCGTCGCTATTTTATTAAAAATAACGGCTTTTCGTAATTTTTAAGGCTGCCGTGTTTTTTTAAGTCTTCGTTTTTACAAACTAGCCACTAGGTCTATAACCACTAGGTCTATAACCACTAGGTCTATAACCACTAGAACCAAATAATATTTTGCATCCATCCAAATAATGTTATTATCTAGCATTTTTCTGCAAATTCTTGTTTCTCGCTTTCAAGTTTCTCGATTTTAAAGAAGCTATTACAGCTTTAAAAGTTAATTTCAAAAGTTTTTACATCCAAATAAATTAAAAAGAAATACTTTTGCTACTTATTTTAAATTAGAGAATTGGATAAATGGTTCGTAGATTTTAAGTTACATATTTATTTTTGCTTAGAAATTTACTCAGAAACTAGTTGCTGAAAGCATGTCAAATAGATAATAAGACTGAATAAACTTGCTAAATACGAACATTTTTAATTTGAAGAATCAGAGAACGTCACATTTGATTTGGCAGTCACATTTAAATCTAAATTTAATTTATCTTTATATTCATTATTAAGGCGTAAAACGAGTATTGAGAAACAAATGTAAATAATTCATGCTTACAAGTTTGAATCTTTAATGACTCGCCTTATTTGTAAACCACATTAATGATAGTTTTGCTAAACTTATTTAAAAGATGTATTCTGTACAAAAGTTAAAGGAGAAATTCGAAAGAAAAATTGGGAAAGAATTTTACCATAGTAATAATAAATACTTGGAAAAAGAAAACATTCTTACCGATCTTTCTAACATACCGTGGTTTACAGAGGAAAAAATTTCTGTTGATCCACTTTTTAATCGTTTTAAAGAAGAAAGCAAAGAAAAAAACGCTGAATTAAAGTCTGCGATTTCTACGCCGAGGTCATACACCGAAAACTTTTATAATATCAATACAGACATTCCAGTTGAGTCCGTTCGTAAACTTTCCAGACCAAGATTGTATGGAAATCAGCCGATTCCGTATCTTCAAAATAAAGAACTAGTTTTGCGTTCAAAGTTTGCAAAAGAAAAGTTAAAAAACTGCAATTTTTATAAAGATTTTCCAGTAGATTATTGGAGACAACATAAACAAAACGGAACTTTCTCAAGTTTTAAGCAAGAGAGCACTCTGAAAAAAAAAAGTTATGGTGAACAACAGGATTGGTGTTTCACTAGAGGAAATGGTTTTTTAAACCAAGTGGTTCCAGATCCCGGATTGGATGCTGAAGCCCAAGATAGTAATTTGTCTGACATAAATACTGATCGTATAAACTTTTCTATAAATTCGGGATTCAATACAAAAAATCCACTCTATTATTTAACTGAAGCATTTAAAGAGAAAACTTTGGACAAAAGTAAACAACACTCAGCGCAAATAATATCAAATAACTTAAAGGAAGCACGACCAAAGTCTTTAAATCTGTATAAAGAAATGAGAAATGAAAAACCATACGATATGCAAGAAACAAAAAACTATCGAAGTTACTTAGTGAATGAAAGTTACATGACTTATATGCCAAACGATTATGTGACATCAAAACTTGATTATGTAGAGAATAAACTCCCATCAAAAGACGCATATTTCTCAAATATGAACTCCGATGAAAATCAAGAGGAACACGATAATCCAAAAGAGAAAAAAGAAAGGTTTTCTATAGAAGAGCCTACTCGATCTTTAAAAAGTAGAAACATTCGGAACACTTTGTGGAGAGCGGAAGATCAAATAGTAACCGTTTTAGAAAAATAATACTTGTAGAATTTTTTTTCAAAATTAAAAATTACTTGTAATAAATCATTAAAAATATTTTGAGATAAAACACGTGCGTTTCAAACATTTCAAATATTTGGTTTTGTTAAGATATTTCCGAGTCGAAATGATGGTTTTTTTTTTTTTTAGGATGAAGAAACTCTCGAATATCAGCAAATGCTTCAAGGTAAACTTGATGAAAACTTTTTGCTTGATGCAGACAACTATGAGTATTTTAGATTGATCAATTTAAAGTTAAAAGCTGCAACGCGCCGGTCGAATGCTCTTATGAAGAAAAGAATGGTAATCGTAATTACATTTGAGATCCTTTTTTAATGTAAGTTTAACAATCATAAAAATTATCAAAGTGAAAATACTATTTCAGGAAATTGATGCGCAGCTTTTTGTTGCTGAAAGAGAGCGGTTAAATTTACAGAACATTCTAAAGATGGCGGTATTGCGAAAACACTCAGCTGCAAAAGATGCAGGAAGTTCTTCAAGGCTGTATCGGCAAAATGTGAACTATTATAAATAATAAATTTGTGATTATTTTTTAATTGACTTAATCGGGAACTTTGTTGATTTCGTGCTCAGGCGTCGGTTTTAGTATTGATTTTCAGACTATCTGATTGCTGTTATTTTAAGGAGAATGTTCTAGGGACGAGGTTGAAATCAACCATTTAAAAATTCTACGTGTACTTCTCTTTTCAATTATAACTCCCGTGAGTTTAAATCTAAAACAATTATACATTTAAGACAAAAAAGAATCGATGATCAGATAGTAATAACATCAAAAATTGCAACAATACAAAATCAGGACAGAAAAACGTACTTTAAAAGATATTTGAAAGAGGTCTCTAGATTGCATCTTTAAGACCTCTTTATCAAAGCTAAATTTTCACGTTTTTGTTTATTAACAATTCAACACTAATAAGAGAAAATTAATAATAAACCTTTATCACTAATTTTTTTTTTAAGAATATGATGTTAATAATATAAGAGATTTTTATGTAAGAAAAGTGTGTGAAGAATAATAAAGCTTAGAGTATGTTTCTAATATTCTTAACATTATGCAAAATGTTTAGAGCTCTAAACATTTTTCATAATGTTAAGAATATTAGAATAATAGTGAACACACACCTTAATGCCCGTCATACGTATATTTTGAAAATAGAAAAAGTTTTACTACCACAATACATGTCAACATCTAAAGAGAAATACATTATTACAATGATTCATTATTTGTTGGAAAAGAAGACAACACTGAACTATAGGGCAAAGTGCCCAATTAATGGCCATAAATTTCTTATTGATAGCCGTGAAGAATGCCTTAATCTAACGGAGCTTTTATTTTTTCACTGTTACATTGGTGACAAACGGCTTTACCTAAAAAAAGTCCTAGTTAGTACTAAAATATGCTTCATTCAGAGAAAAATGTATTTAAACAGAGATTTCAATTTCGTACCAATTAATGGCCGGGTAGACCAAATAGTAGCCAGCAAATTGAGAAATGGTACCTATTATGAGCCACCTACATAACCTATAACTGACATATCTAAGAATGCTTATATATCAAAAAGTATTATTTTATCAGATGATTATAGCCTAATAATGAACTAGGAACTACTAGATACTAAGAAAAAAATTTTTTAGTAAAAAGAGTATAGTAAAATATACTCTGTTTTGCTAAAAAATATTTTTTTCTTGGTTTATAGCAGTACTTTAACGGAGTGTTTATTTGTTATTCAAATTTAGCTAGTGTATCAAATAGGAAATAAAAAAAATCAGTTGAGAAATTTTTTAATTGCTATTAATCTCTTGAACTAAATTAGCTTTTTTAGATAAATTTTGTGTCTCTTTCTTCTGTTGTTCTTTTTCTTTTTTAATCTTTTTTCTTCAGTTGCTTTGACTTTATTTTTTTTCTTTTCCTCATTATTCAATTTCGATTGCATAGCTTCTTGTGAAGTTAATACAAAATATTTTTGAACCTTTCTTCGATTTTCTTTTGACTTGATAGTATATATCTTTGGATAAGGCAAAATATCATTGTCACTATCATTAGCAGAACCCTTTGTACAAGACTGAATTGGTGTCAGAATAGGCTGAACAATAGCTTCATTTGGCATCTGATTATAATGAGAGGGGGTTTCATTGGTCAAATAACAAGGCTGGCCTGTGATTTCATTTGGCATAGAATTTGACTGAACAATGGTTTCGTTTAGAATTGGAATAGGAAGATCTGTGTTTTCATTTGACACTGGAATATCTATGTCAAAAACATCCTTTATGCATGAACTCTTTTTCAGTTTGAATTCTTTATATACTTTATACAAAGGATCTGGAATGTCATAACAATTCTGGATACAGAAGTTGAAAGTTGTAAACTGCTCATGTGTTAAATAAGTATCCCAAACCAAAGAAGCAGTATTATTGTAAAGGTTTACCAAATCAGTGTTATATGTTTTTTTATATTCAGACGTATTTTCAGATTTGTTTGCGCTTGATTCTATTTCAAAATCAACTCCCACTTCTATTAAACTTTCTGATGTTGTTATTCTAGTGTCAGTTTTGATAGGTTGCAAACTTGATTCAAGCAGATCATTTTCATCAAGCAGTTGTTGTATGGAATAGACAGAATTAGGCAAGTAAGCTGTGCTTGGAATAGCACAGCTTACTTGCCTAATTCTGTCTATTCCATACAACAACTTACTTGCCTAATTCTGAAATAATGTTATCAGCTGTGAGGGCTTGATCCCAGGCTTTCTTGAAAAGACCACAAAAATTAGGCTTGTCAACAGTAACTCCAGGATATTCATTTATCAATTCATGACAGATTTGATTGTAATATGTTTTAAGAGGACCAAATACTGTTCGATCTAGAGGCTGGAGCCAATGCGAACAATGTGCTGGCATTTCCACAATATGAATATTATTTTCAATTGCAACAGACAATAATTCAACTGAGTTATGAGAATCGTGACCATCAACTATGAGAACTTGTGGCCTATCTCTGCCTATGTTAGGCAAGAAAGTATTGGTGAACCAAAGATAAGCAATCCCTTGCTTTGTCCAACCTGTCTCACTAAAACTCCAATTTGAGCCTGAAGGTGCATCTGTAGTATTAAAAGATTGAAGAGACCTAATCGTTTTACCTTTTGCTATTAAATGTGGAGGCACTAAATCACCTGCAGCATTTATAGCAGCAATAATGGTTATGGTTTCACGTTTTCCTGTAGTACGAGATTGAAGGTGTTTTGTACCTCTTTTTGCAACTATTTTTGGAGGTTTAAAGTCCATCTGTAACCCGGACTCATCCATATTCCAAATCAAAGATGGCTTTAAAAGTGCATGAGTCTCCTGCAAAACTTCATGAAGTGAATAGAAATATTTTGCTACTTTTGGAACAGACATGCATTGATGGCGAACTGATGAAGTACCTTCAGGCTTTCGCAAAACTAAATTTTTATGTCGCTTATTGAATGAGCGCCACCATTTTTCTGAAGGAGTTGAATGTTTAAACTTTAAATTGTGTTTCATGGCTAAATCAGAAGCATATTTTTTAAATTGTCTTTTTCCAAATCCAAATCCAAGTGTAGCCCTTGTTGCTGCATATTCAACTAACTTGTTCTCTAAATTGCTAGATAATATTGGACTAGGTCCAGGTCTAACACCAAGAACTGAATCTCCTCTAAAATATTTACCAAGAGTTGACCGGGGAACATTGAATTGTAATGCAGCTTCTCGTTGTGACATTAAACTATTTTCAACAGCTGTAATTGCATTTTTCATATCAACACTAGACCACTGAAATCTCTTAATCTTTGTCACTTTCTGGGTAAACTTTGAGTTAAAACTAGAGGCAGTTTTATTTTTTATTTTCTTGTTCCTTTTTGTGCTTTCCATGATTAAAATCAACTTAAAGAAATAACATACAACCTTTAAAATATAGCATAAGACTTAAAAATGATTATATATATATATATATATATATATATATATATATATATATATATATATATATATATATATATATACATATATATATAAAGTATATAAAGTATATACATGTATTGTATAGATAAGTTACTATTTTATATATTTACTAGCTATATACTAAATTAATGTTACATCAGCACTTGCCTATATCTTATGTTTATATAAATAGCTGATGCATTTGAAATAAATTGGAAATCAATTTTACTTTATAGTGTTTATACAGTATAAATTACACTAAGATCCTAATATTAGCCACGTTAGTACCATACAAGAGCCACGGCTCTTATTTGGTCAAACGAGTGGCTATTAATGAGACTATTTGAGATCTTTGAGCTTGGGCTACATTTATGCTTCTTCCTTTCGTGTGTTGACAAATAAAACAGTTTACATAAACATAATAAACTAACAAAACAGATCAAAATATATCATAAAGCCGTACACGAAGGAATACTTCGTTAAATGCGTCTCAAAGTTGCTTGAAAAAAACAAAAATGAGTACCGCCGGTATAAAATATTAACTTCTACTAACCTTGACAAAAATAAGATTTCTACAAAATCAAGACTAATAGAAAAATTTACAAAAGCTCAAATAAAACATAGATATATCAAAGAAACACGAAATAATATTAATCAACTAGGTAAATGTCCCGCCAAGTAAATAAATGTAACAAAAGCTGACCCAAATTTGGCTCTTAATAAGACCCGGCCATTATTAGGTCACTTTGCCCTATTCAAACTTATAGTTAGTTAAATTATAGAAATGCATAAATATAGTGTTCAATAAAAATACAAGTGTTCAATAAAAAGTGTTAAATAAAAAGGAAAAAATATAAACTTATTCATTTAATATTTAAACATAATTCAGTCAGTCTCATTATAATAATACATTAAATTGAAAAAAAAAAAACAAAACAAAAAACAAACAACACAGAACTACAAAGTGCGGCAGCGATTCGGTAACTGATTTTTGGCTAGGTTTTGTGATGTAAATAAAAGACTTCCGCAATTTGTTTTGTTGTTTAATGTTCAATGACCGTCTTAGATTTGAATAAGATTGTGAATAAAAAACATTTTAGTTAAAGGTTTTGCAATGGAAACTAAAAGAACCGAATTTTTAAATTTGGTTCACGCGGATTGCCTGCACCTGAAGTGATTCGTATTTCTGGAGTGTCTAAAACTACATTTTGCAAAGTGAAAAAACTTCACAGTGCTGAGAGAGCCAAAATAAACTCTCCAGTGAACAAAAAAGTTGATAAAAAGTTCACAGAAAAGCTTAAAAAGCATGTTGAAAAGAATCCTCCTGTATCCATCAGAAAGACAGTAAAATGTTGATGAGAGGACAGTCAGAAGAACTCTAAAAACACTGTGAAAAGTCAGTGTGGCCCAACCTTCATGTCAACTTTTGAGAGAAAGACTAAAAACTTTATGATTGGAGCAATCAAAAAAGCTCCTGAGTCAGCTAAAAAGCCATGCTTCGTCAACGGTTAAAGTTTTCTCAGATGAAAAATATTTTAGTACTGACTGTGTGATCAATAAGTGAAATGACAGATTCATGGTGCAGAAGGGTGAAAAAGCACCACCTGTGAGTCAAACCAAGCACCCTCAGTCCATCATGATGCTAGAAATCATCGCTTCTAATTGAGAGAAATGTTCACCAATCAAAGAGAAAGAAAAAGTTACCTCTGATGTGCATACTAACTTATTAAAATAATATGTGGTGCCATAGCTGGAGAACACATTGCCAGAAAACAATCATATACTTCTACAGAATAATGCACCTTGTCATGGATTCAGAAAGACTCAATGATATCTTCAGGACAATATGGCTAATTTCTGGCCCAAACACTTTTGGCCACCATCCAGCCCTGACCTGAATCCCATTAACTATAGTGTGTGGAGCGTAGTTGAGAACAAGGGTTGCAAAAAGACCCACTCAAGTTTTAAGTCACAAAATTCATCTATTACCCATGTTTGGAACTTAATGTCAAGAGAGTATATATAATCAGCACCTGCCAGTCCTTCCGTCCTCGCCTTGAGGCAGTGATCAAAAAAAAGGAAACCTAGTTGAATGTTAAGGTTGGGAAAGCATCTATCTTCAACTTTTCTTCTATTAATATTCCATGAATATGATTTTTTAGTGCTTTAAAAATTCATTTTAAAAAATGTTCTAAAAAGTTCTTGAATCGCTGCCGCACCCTGTAGTTGTGCTAACAACACAGAACTATGTATATATCAATGCTTATACCAGTTAGATTATAGAGTTGCATAAAAATAAAACTGTTAAATAGAAATATAAATGTACAAATACCAATCATAAATATTTAAAACATTAACAAGAAATACTTATTTACTTTTATCCTATAAATAAAGTAGCTGAAAAATACAAATACATATGGTTAGATTGTTAGGAGTGTCCACTAATTCAAACCACGTTTATATTAACTACACAACATAATGCTTTAATATACATTTCATGACATCTTTTGAACTGGTTAACTTTTCAGCTTAACTATTGCTCGATCTTGCATTTATAACTCTTTTTTTCCAGAAAATGATATTTTTACAGCATCTGTAAATAAAATACATAAGCAATTATAGTAAATAAAAACAACTGAAAAATATATTCAAAAATTAGCTATTATTTAAGATAAATAACAACAACCTTTAATAACAAAAAGAATTCAAAAATATAATGAAAATAATAAATAGTAATAACAGTAATACAAAGAATTTTAAAAGTATGATAAAAGCAATAAGCATCAGAAGTAATAATAGGGTCATTCCAGTAGATTTCAACAATTTTCCATCTAAGTTGTTGGCACTATGTCTCAGATTTTGCTCTTCTTTTGAAATTATGTTAATAATAATAAAATATGAACAATTTGAAAATTTCAATGCATTTGCATTATCCGTTACTAAATTATCGGCATTAAAAGATTTGCGATGGAAGCCTACTTTTTAATAAACTGTATTTTTGGCATTTTAATACGTTTATAACTTTTTTCTGTAATATAATAAATGCATATTTTTTTATTTACTAAATAAATGTAACTTAGCCTAGATAAAAAACAAGGTGCAGCTTATTTATTTGATTTCAGAAAAAAAATATCAGCACACAAAACTTGAACAATTTTCATTAAATTGAAAAAAGTACTACTTTTATGCCATTATAATTTTTTTCTGATGTATAATAAACTATGTATAATTTTAGAACTATAATCTTTGCCATAAAAGTAGAATTAAAATTTAAAAAATCTTCATTTATTGTTTAACAGAAAAAATATATACATCGTTAAAAATTGCCATTGATGGAAATCGACAAATTTTGGGCTTAATTAAAATAGTCAGTAAAATTTTCTGATACCTTGTACCAAACTAATAATGACAGCAAATAATATTCATGTATAGTATATTATTTAGCAAATAAAAGTTTTCATTTATTCAGTAACATGTTAAAATGACACCTATTAAAAGATATGAGCGTTTATATATATTTATATATATACCCAGCAAGCACACAACGTTGAAACAACGTTGAAATAACGTTGATCGACGTTGATCAACGTTATTTCAACGTTGTGTGCTTGCTGGGTATATATATATATATATATATATATATATATATATATATATATATATATATATATATATATATATATATATGTATATATATATATATATATATATATATATATATATATATATATATATATATATATATATCTGTGTGTGTGTGTGTGTGTGTGTGTGTGTGTGTGTGTGTGTGTGTGTGTGTGTGTGTGTGTGTGTGTGTAAATTAAAGTAAAATGTAGAAAACTTTAAGCCATAATTAAAGAATTTTTTTTAATAAAGTACTTAGGTTTTTGTTTTTCTTTCATAGTATGTGTTAAATTGAAGTAAAACATCTTTAAAAACATATTTAGTTTTAAATTATTATAAACACTTTAAAGACATTGTAGTCACTAAAGAAACTAGTTTATAAGCATTTGAAATTTTTACTATTAACTCTTAGTTTATAGTAAAAATTTATTATTATTCAGGCATAATGACTAACAATACGTGTTCATTAGGTGATCATTTAAATCAAGAGTGCCACAAATTATCCTATGTCTCAAAGTCAGATGTTTGTGATATAACACATGAACATAAATATTTGCTTAGCGTGAGAACAGGAATTAGTGTACAAAACTTGAAGACAATTTGCACTCATCATGAAATGGAATATTTTCGATACTATGGCAATAATTTTCGTAGCTGTTGTAATCCTCTGAATCTTCACACAAAGGTCATTAAAAAGAATTTAACCCCTATAACTCTTGTTCATCACAGCATCCACAACTCCCTAATTCCTGGCCAAAAGATATGTTGTCCCTGCTTAAGAAAGCTGAGAGCAAAAAATGATGGAATCAGTGTTGAAATAGAAAATGATCCTGATTATATAGATGATGGACATATAAAAAAAAATGTTGAAGATCTCAACATAAGTTTAACATCGTTTGGACATTCCCCTATAATTAGCAAAAAAAGAAGCTATGAACAACTTCAAAGTAGAGTCAAAGTTAAAGTTCGAAGGCTGAATGAATCAGTAAACTCTGTTAATATCATTGAAGCCAGTGATGCAGAAACAACTCTTAAAGCAGAATCATTAGACTATTTTGTTATGAAGTTAAGGGAGAAGTATGACAGAGAAGTTAACATAACTGAAAAAATAAAATTGCTGACACTTGTCCCAATACATTGGACACTTGAATTTACAATGCAAGAGTTTAACACTACACAGTATATGGTAAGAGAGGCAAGAAAACTAAGGGATGAAAAAGGCATACTTGGAGATCGAATATTGGAAAACAACAAACCAAAGAAGTTGACACCTGATGTTACTAAAACAATAAAAGAGTTTTATGAAAATAAAGAAAATTCTTGTTTACTTCCCGGCAAGAAAGACTATATTAGTGTTAATACTGATGTAGGAAAATCACATAAACAAAAAATTTTAATTCTATGCAACTTAAAGGAACTTTATGCTGCGTTCAAATTAAAATACCCAGAAATAAAGGTTGGTTTCTCCACATTTGCCAGTTTAAGGCCTAAATGGTGTGTTTTGGCAGGGTCTTCTGGTACACACAGTGTTTGCGTATGTCAGTATCATGAAAACCCAAAACTCAAACTTTGTGCTCTTGATAGTACCTTAGAGCTAAAAACCATGATGGCTATACAAGTATGCAGTGTAAATTCAGAAGAATGCATGCTCCACAAGTGTGAAAACTGTGGCGGAGTTAACGCTGTAAAGATGGAACTGGAAAGATATGCTACAAATAGTGACACTTACACTTTCAAACAATGGGTAAATGTTGACCGCAGTGAATTAACAACAATCACAGAAGATGCACATGTGTTCATTGAAAATTTAAGTCTCGATATTTGGAAACTATCCATTCATGAATTTGTCAGGCATAGACAAGCTGCATACCTTAGAAATCTGAAGGATTCTCTACCGCAAAATGAAATTCTGGTTATAGGTGACTTTGCCGAAAATTATACATGTATTGTTCAAAATTCCATACAAGCAGCATACTTCTCAGCCACTCAAGTGACATTACATCCATTTGCTGCCTACTACAACACAACCAATGGCTTAACATCAAAATGTTACTGCATACTGTCAAACTCCATGGATCATAACCATGTTGCAGTTCACTCATTCCTTAAAGAACTTTTACCAAAATTCAAATCATTGGTTTCAGAATTGAAACACATTCATTATTTCAGTGATGGATCAGCTGCACAATACAAAAATCGGTGAGTAATCTATACCTGTAATAATAGGCTTATTAACAACCTTTGTAAAGCTGTACAGCATACATTTCTACGATTTTAGATACAACTTAGTGAATCTTGCAAACCACAAACACGATTTTGGTGTAGAAGCCTCCTGGAATTTTTTTGCCACAAGCCACGGCAAAAATGTATGTGACGGTATTGGAGGTACTGTGAAACGAGTGTTGTCTAAGTTATCACTCCAGGGACACCTTCTTAACAATGCTGAAAGATTTATGAACTGTTGTATTGACAAGATTAAAGGAATAGAGTAAGTACTTTACACTCACTAACTGTATTTTATTTTGAATCAATAACATTGTTACAATTCAACTTCAAACATATCATGAATATTTGTTCAAATACAAAAATAAAATAATAATAAAATTGAAATAGAAAAATAAATGATAAAAAAAAAATAATTAAAAAATGGTAATGAATGAAAAAGTATGAAAAATAATTAGTAAAAATGATATAGTAATGAATAAATATGATTTTTAATTTTAGATTCATCTATGTAGATAAGTTAGCTGTTTCTCAATGCCAATCATTTCTACAGACTCGATACCAAAAGATGACTGATCCAATAAGAGGAACCCGATCTTTCCATGCCTTTCGAATAACAGATAATGGTCTTGCTGCTTATACTCTCTGTTTGCATATCAATGGAACGCTTGTTATTCCAGTTAAAGAAAGCTTATTTAATAAAAAAAAGTAAATATAATTTTAATTAAAAGAAATAATAGCAATAACAATAAACAGGAAGCATACATTTTTGTGATTTATTCCTTTTTTGAAATTTCAGAAAAATCAAAGTATGTGAAAATATACAATCCACTTCTGTATCCAACACATTGACTGACATCAGGTGAGGCAATATATATTCCGATAAAATATGAGAAATAAATTATTAGTAAACTATTTATAATTGTCAATAACCATCATAACTATGATTAGTTTAGTTGATGATCAATTTTTTAACAATGATGTGCAATATATTAAATTATGAATTTAATCAGATATTCAGTCATTACTTAACATGTACAGCCTATTTTTATTTAATAATCTAAGACATTCATAATTTTATGTTGAAGAAGATTAGTTTACTGTCTAATCTTTATTTTTATATATAAATTTACTTTTCAGCATGATTCCTGTTATGGGAACCTGTGACATGAGTTTAAGAAATTCTGGGGAAGCCGAAATTGTACCCTAAAAGCACAAATAAAAGACAATTTTATATTTTTTGATTTGAAATAATGTATGGATGGCATCATTACTTTTGTATTGTTGAATAAAAATGTTTTATTGTAATATCAGTTTATGTAAAAATATTTCTAAAAATTAGTTATGGCGGAGATTAGTGTGCTAAATTATAAGATTATGTCATAATATATAATGGCCTGTCATTTTAACATGTTACTGAATAAATGAAAACTTTTATTTGCTAAATAATATACTATACATGAATATTATTTGCTGTCATTATTAGTTTGGTACAAGGTATCAGAAAATTTTACTGACTATTTTAATTAAGCCCAAAATTTGTCGATTTCCATCAATGGCAATTTTTAACGATGTATATATTTTTTCTGTTAAACAATAAATGAAGATTTTTTAAATTTTAATTCTACTTTTATGGCAAAGATTATAGTTCTAAAATTATACATAGTTTATTATACATCAGAAAAAAATTATAATGGCATAAAAGTAGTACTTTTTTCAATTTAATGAAAATTGTTCAAGTTTTGTGTGCTGATATTTTTTTTCTGAAATCAAATAAATAAGCTGCACCTTGTTTTTTATCTAGGCTAAGTTACATTTATTTAGTAAATAAAAAAATATGCATTTATTATATTACAGAAAAAAGTTATAAACGTATTAAAATGCCAAAAATACAGTTTATTAAAAAGTAGGCTTCCATCGCAAATCTTTTAATGCCGATAATTTAGTAACGGATAATGCAAATGCATTGAAATTTTCAAATTGTTCATATTTTATTATTATTAACATAATTTCAAAAGAAGAGCAAAATCTGAGACATAGTGCCACCAACCTTTTGTTGAATTCTACTGGAATGACCCAATAACAAAAATAAGTACTAAAATAATTTTAACAATATAAACAAATTTTTTTAAAATATTAAAAAAAAACTGATTTTGAAAAAGAATTTTAATTCAAATAGTGAGAAAAAGTTGCTTTTTTATATCGGTAATGATTTATAAAAGTTTAAATAAGGTTGGTTATGATATAAAGGCCCCCCCCCCCCTCTAGCTTACAAGAAATTATTTTTCTCATCAATTTACTTGCAAATTAAAAATACTGTGCTCTTCAACTATGGCATTCAAATTAATTCAAGACCAAAGGGGAGCATCAAAACATGTTCCTTTTCTGTTATTCTTTTACAACTTGATTAGGAGATCATAATGCAAAATTTTTGAGATAGCCGTTTTTGACACTCAAAACAAGTCACAAATTAACCCCTCCCTCTCCCCTATGCAAAAAACATTAATAGATGGCAGGTATCTTTGATGGAAGTAAGAGAAGAATATGGAAGACAATTCTTTAAGAACTTTTGAAGATTTTTAGAAAAACTTAAGAAATCTATCGAGCAAGAATTCTTTTGGTTAAAATACTCATGAGAAAACTATAAATAACACTGTGTAGCACCATATTTGATCCCTGAGTGCGCCAAGAGGAGGGATGGATACTTGTTTCCGTTGTGCAGAAGCACAGCTTTAAGGCTTCTGGAAGAGCTGTCAATGAAGAGTCGCCATTCATCTGGATTACATGCAATTCCAATAGCCTCAAACAAGCTTGATACATCATTGCAGTAGCAAAACAGATCTTGCTTCGTAAAGAAGCGTGAGAACTGCTGGTGACGTTTTCTTTGGCTTGTTACTTGTACACTTTCATCCAACATATCGTACTCCTTCAGCCTTAAAATTAATAGTTCAACATTTGACTTTGTGAAGCGAAGATCTTTGATAAGGTCATTGAATTCTTCCTGGTTTGGATTGTGAGCATTTCTGCCAACCACCAAGCCATTAAGATCATAACCTCTTCTTCAATACCTTAATGTCTCTTGAACTACTCCTTTCTTCTTCTGATAGTTCAATCCTTGCTGAAGTTGCAGGTGCCGGAAGATCTGCACTGTGTGGTACTGGTGCAATAGAAGATGAAACATCTGGATGAGAAATAGATGGTACATTTCTTCCAGTTCTGCGTTTGGAAAGATCCACCATACAAAAATAGCAGTTGGTTATGTGAATTTTTCGTTTTGACTAATAAATGGCTAATTTTTCCTCTCTGAGCCCTGGAAAAGAACGAATATAACTACTATGACTTGCCGATTCTGGCGCATTGATATATTTTTGTATGCATTGATATATTTTTTGTATGCAATATCGATTCTGGCGCATTAACATTTTTTAATACTTAATGAATTCAAGATGGCGTCATGTTTTACTATTCTGGCGCATTGATATTTTTGTATGTCATATCTATTCTGGCGCATTGACAGTTTCTATACTTAATGAAATTCAAGATGACTTACCTTTTTTGTGTCCTCGTGTTCTGGACCAAAGAGTTGATCATAGTTCATAAATGTAAAGCACGGTTTTAGTATGTAGTGTCTAATAGCCAAGGTGTGAATTCCGTCTTGCAAGATGTGTCTTTTATCGTCATTAGCGCTGAGAGCGACTTTGTTGATCTCTTCGGTGTAAATGTTATGCTGATGTGATCGGATAACGTTCATGGTTGCAAGCTTTTCATTTCCACTGAATAAGCAGTCTTTATAATCTTGATGAGTAATGTGTTTATCAACGACTTTCTTTTTAACCCCTTTGCATTTTTTGTGTTCATCTTTAGCGATCTTGTAAGAGTAGAGCTTAGGACGAAGTCCGACAAACTCTTTAATTATTTTTCCACCAGCCTCGTCTTTGAACATGCCGATAATCTTATTATTTAACCCTGCTTTAAACCCAACGTTTTCAATAGCAGGATGGTCTTTAGAAAAGTTGCTCGTGTCAAATTTGGTTTCAAGATCGCCAGAAATGTCTTGATAAAAATCATCCGTTTCGATTTCATAGATGAGCGAGTCAGTATCGGTCATGAGTAATTTTGCTCGATCTCCGTATTTAGGCTTGATATAGTCGTAATGGAAATCAAACATGAGTGTTTTGCTTATGTCTAGAACGCTCAGTCCTAAGTAAACAGGCTTGTTGTAAAAGAGTTTTGTTCTTTTCATATGAACCGCAGTAAGGTTTTCATCAAAAATGGTATTTCTATCATAATAAGACTTTCTTGACAATTTTAAGATTTCTTTTTTAGTGGTGACCAGTTTAATATCAACATGCTTTCGAATATTCTCCATGGTTTTTCCAAAGACAGAGTTATTCATGAGTTTAAAAAATTCTTTTTCAAACTCGTTTTTAGCTTTTGCTCTTAATCCAGTGTTGAGATCGATGTATTGTTTCATGAAAGGTTCTTCTTCAAAGGTAACACCTCGATGAATTTTGGTAATGATCAATCCAAGTCGTTCATAGAGTTTTAGGTTTTCATGATGAATGACGTATTTTTCTTTGTTGTTTAAATTGGGAACGAGCTTGTCGACTTTATTAATTTTTAGTCTTTCAGGAGCTAAAGGATAGTCGTTGTGTAAATCATGTAGACTTTTAGGATAGGTTAAATCAACTTCGAGAATACAAGGCATGGATTTCCAATTTAAAAGTTCATCTTCAGTCATCCATCTGAACCTTCCAACTGGAAGAGGCTTACACATAGCCCATCCATATAAATTATTTGCGTCTAAATACTGAATGAATTTCGATGGTTGTGAAGGATCATAATCACTCATGTATTTGTTATTAGCAGTTCCATGTCGTTTGCTGATCATGCAAATTCCACCGCGTATCCCTTTTTCTATCATATTAAGCATATCAATATCAGACAGAAGCTCTAACCGAATTCCAGTGAGTTTTAACATGGCATCCCAAGCCAAACCAGGTGAGGTGTAATACCAAGAAGGGTCAAGCTTGTAATAGTTACGGCACACGTCTCTGAAATTTTCAAAGATATCAGCAAGTATCAGAACGTCTGACTTGTTGTACAGTTCTTGATAATCTTTAAACGTTTTACATCCAAATACATTCCAAACGTTTTGCGCATGTGCATAGTCTTCACAGCTTATCCCCTCATCATTCAGTTTAGAATAAAAAGCTTTAATAGGAGGTAATTGCGTTTCAGAGAACTTTTCAATCGAGTCCACCCAGTCATAAGGGTAAACTCCTTTTTTTCTTAATAAATCAAACTTTTCTCCATAGTAATATTGAGCAACGTTTTTGCATTGATTGTTGTTTAGATTTTTAGCTAGATCTTCTAATTTACCAGCCATGAACCTGTAGCTGTCAATAAACCTTAATTCTTTCCATACTTCACGAAGTTTACCCTTCTTATCAGTAAATTCTCTCACTTTGATGCTTTTTGTGAAGCTGATATATTTTTCTTCATTGTTGGGTATGCATTTTAATTTTCCACCTAATTTCTTGATAAACAAATGACTGTCATAGCCAGACAAATTATGTAAAATAATAGGAATGAATTTTGGAAGTTTATAATTCAAGTTGCATTTGTTATGAGCAGCACCACGGTACTTTCCAGTCAAATGACAGTGATCCCATACTTTATCACTGTTAAGATCATCTTCGCAAATATGACACAGGGTTGCAACCTCAAAATTCTTTTTATCCTCATCCGTTACCACTTTCTTTTTTACTATATCAATCTTGTCAAGAATCTTTATAAGATCAGCTTCAAGCATGGTTATAAACTTTTGAGCTACATCATCCTCTCCGCTTTTAGCTGTATACATGACAGGTTCTCCTTTGTAAAGGCTATCGTCAAAGCATTTGATATAATAGCAGAAGGAGCTTGGAACATGCTTTTGGTATTGTTTGGTGTACGACTCTTTAGAATTCGGTGTGCAAGTGTTAAGAGGTTTGATGAAACTTTCAAAGTCAGCATAGACAACGTATGGGACTTTCATACTCCTTTGATAGTTTTTAAAATGAACTGTCGTTCCTTCTTTAGGAAGTTCGATTCTTACTGCATCGTTGTCATAACAATAAGGTTGATGCTGTTGAAGCTTTTCTTCCTGGTCATAACCTTGTAAGCAATTTCTGCAATAATACATTTTGTGCTGATGATTTGATGTTTGTGTAGACAATAACCGACTCATACTTTTAATGAGACAGTAATGGTCAGTGTCTTCGTTTGAAATATGCAACAAATCAACACAGTGATTTCGATCTACAAAGTCAGATATTTGCAAAGGATAAAGTTTTTTATTTTCATACCCAAAGACGTTAATGCTAATCGTTGGGTTATTCTTTTCAAACTTGTTGATTTTATTAAGCTTAACAGGAAACTCTATTCCTTCCCAATTCAGCTCTTCTGATTTTAAAATAAGATCATTGTCGATTCTTTCGTTGTCTCTATTTTTTAAATTCAACGCTCTAGTGACTGACCATTTAAAGCATTGATCGTCCTTGTTTTCCATGTTGATGATTGCCTTTTTGTCTTTCAGCTCTTTAGGCAGCTCCATATAGGAAGAACCGCTGATAGGCTCATAATCAGTAAAGTTAATGTCCATCCTTAAAATCTTAGAAAGGATACTATTAGATCCTAAAGCATTGTATTTAACACTATTTTCCAAGACTTTTCCTTCCATCTCACCCATGAGCTCTCTTACATCTGTAGTTGTTAGAACAATCTCTGATCTTGATGAAAAGCTTGCTTCCCGAGTCACTTCTTCACCAGTCATCATGCTTACAGATTTCATTTCACACGTTAAAATAATTCTTACTTTTGTATTCCTTTCTCCTTCCATGGTTTGAATGGCAGACTCTCTTACCAAATTAAAAAAGGATGCAATGTCTTGATATTGAGAAGAAGGCTCGTAAGAAAATTGTCTTACAGAACTCTCTGCCGAATGTTCAGTCATTTTAAACTTTACTTTAATTGGTTTTACCACAGGTTGTTTTACAGCAGGTTGTTTATACTCTGTTTTTGATACAAGCGATTTGATAGACTTTATCTTTTCATCGATTTTGTTCACTGCTTTGCTTACCTGATTCTTGACTACTTCAGGAACGTAAGGCTCCACCCATTCTTTAACATCATTTAACTTAGTTTTAACATAGGACGCCACACTTTTTGTAGTTGCCTTCAGACTTGAAAAAAATGAAGGTCTAGGTGGAATGACTGGTTTTGGTGTTATAGCAGGTGTTAAATCTGAAACAGGTTCGTCAAGGATAGGTCTTTGCAAATGAATTGGTTTTGGAGCAATAGGAGGCTTTCGCACAACAGGTTTTGGAGCAATAGGAGGCTTTTGCACTGCGGAAGGAACAATCCTTACTTTTGTTGGCTTTATTGAAACTTTTGTAGGTTTTATAGAAACTTTTTCAGCTGGCCGAACAAACCTAACCACAGTAGGTCTACGAAAAGCAGCAGGAGCAGAGACAACTCTAGGAGGTTGTAAAACCATTATAAGTTCTTCTTTTCTCATTTTAGAGTATCCTCTTATTTTTTGCTCTTTAGCAATTTCTTTTAATTCTTTCACCGTTTTGTTTTCCATTTTATTAACACAAGATTTTTTATTTAAGCCATTTTCAATTTTTAAATTTGATATATATCAAATTTAAAAATTTCTACCTCCAGAAATCTCATATTTGTAACCATCTATCACTTTTCCATTTCTGCATTCAAAGTACTGCCAGCTATGTCCTGTCTTTTTATGAGTCTCGTAAGCAGACTTGTACTCAGTCACCTCACCAGTATCCACATGAGTTATTTTTAAATGTAAAGGATTATTTCTAATTAAACCAAGTCTAGCATATTTTGGATCAAGAGGTTTCTTTTCTTTTTTCTCATGTATTCTAGGTCTGCCAACAGGTTTCTTGTCTTTCGAGTTTTCCAAAATGACATCTTTATCAATCAGATTGTTTTCAATTGCAAGCATCATGAGAGACATTTTATTGTCTGACGTTTTGGAAACACCGTTTTCTTTTAACAAATTTTTCAAAAGTTTTCTTGTATATTTCATCTTTTTTATTTGTAAAGATTTTTTTTAAATCAAATTCGATTTTTTTAAATTTATGTCATTGATGAAAATTATTCTAAAGTTTTTATATACAATATCATTAGGATCAAGTGAATGATTTAAAATTGCGCTTTTTAGATTTCCAGAAATCTTTTTCTTCTCCTCGAAATCACAATCCAAACCAAGCACATAATTGTCAATCATTCTTAGTTTTTCTTTTTTAGGCAAGACTTTCCAAGTACTGAGATGCTCTTTGATTTTCTTTTCCATTCGTGAATATTCTGTCTCACCACTCCATACAAGTAGGTAAAGCTTGTCTCTCTCTTCATCACTGTACTCTTTTGGAATATTAAAATCTCCGTTTTCAGTGATGTAAACAGATTCGCGAAACACACCTGCTCTTTCAAATGCAAGAAGCTCAAGATGTCTTTTTTTATTTATATCAGTCTCTTTGATACTACATTCTAGAAAAAATGGAAAAAACTGTTTCATTTTATTCTTCTTTTAACAGATTTAAATCCTTTTTCGGTCTACCCACAGGTCGATCTTCCTTCACGTCTTTAATCAATATGTTTTTATCAATCAAGTTGTTTTCAATCGCAAGCATTAATAATGACATTTTATTGTTTGACGTTTTGGAAATTCCGTTTTCTTTCAGTAATTTTTTCAAATCCTTTTTCGTATACTTCATTTTTATTTTAAAAAAATATTATTTTGAAAACATTTCAATAAACAACATTCATTCTGCTTCCATCTGATTTAATTCTGAGCAATTTATCGGAAATGAGAACGGCAAAGGCTTGAGTGTTTGCAGGAACGTTCGCATTAAATGTAGCTTTTATTTGCACATCTACCACTGAAGTTTTTAACCTCTCAGCTTGCTTGCTTACGTCAAAAACAAAAAGAGGACAAATGTATCTATAATTCATAGCAGATATATTGGGTTGAGCTATAATTTCGTTTGTTCCATAAAGTCTATTGTCAAACTTAGAAGCATCTCTATAAGCTCTTGAGTATTTGTTGTTATTAAAGTCTAAATTGTAATCCACAGCGGGATACCTTTCACTGTTTAAAGTGACATATATGTTCTTCAAGTCGCAGTGATTAAAGACTGCAGGATTCTCTGTTTGACTTCCAGATTTATTGGTTTGAAATCCAACAACAACATACCTAGGCCTTTCACTAGCAGATCTTGCGCTTAGCCTCCAACTAAAGTTGTTGGATACAGGAACAGCGATGGTGTCGCATTGTCTAGATCTGAACGAAAATGGAGCATCTACTTTTGATTCAATGATTTTGTAAAGATTGTTGCTAGCTGCCACAGAGGGTGTGACATGAGGCATAAACAAAGATAATTTAGTTAGATCTACTTTTCCTGCAGCTGTTGCTTCTTTTCTAAAAATAACATCACTATCGCTTTTTCTCACAAGAGCAAGTGTATGCTTAAATCCATAGAGCACTTTATCGTAATCGTCGCAAAATCCAAAAATGTGTTTTAAAGGGATGCAAAACGAAAACGTTCCTTTTTCTTCAGTTTGCTTGATGATGTAGTCTTGTCTAGCTTTAAATCCAGAGTTGTTGACAAGATCTGCTAAAGCTGTTGTGTCTCTTTGCCACAGCTGATTCATTCCTTCAGACACTGGGAACTCTACTGGATATTTAAGGTATCCAATCATGGTGGTAGCTTGTCCAGGTTCGTAAACGGTCTCCACCTCTTGATTCGACAACTGATAAGAAATCTGACTGAACATAAACATGATACCGTTGTTAACAAGAGTAACGACATCTGCATCAGCGTAGGAAGTTCCATCCGCTTTTAAAAGTCTTCCTTCAACCAAAAAATATGCCTCAGATGGAAGCGTGAACAAATCTTGCTGTTCAATATTGATTCTTATTTCTCCATCCACGTTTAGATTTTTATTCACAGGCTCGTATTCGTGAAACTCGAATCTCTCAATTTCTTCATCAACAATAATCTCTTCTGTAAAATTTAAAACATCGGAATTTGCCATTTTTTATACATCAAAGAAAAAAAATTTTTACATCCTCATGCAATCAAAAGTCCATTTCCTCTTTTTACCAAGTCTTGTATTCTAATCGCGTTGTTCTTTGACAATCCTGATCCAAACATAGAATATTCATCTATAACTGGTGGTGCTGCTGCCGCTGCTTTGTTAACAATGCTTGAAATAATTTCCTTGCTTTTAATACTGAGATCATTCTTTGCAGCTTCACGCGGTTTTGGAGTTCCAGTCTTTGCATACAATTTCTCAATGGTCTTTTTACCTTTATCAATAGCAACATCTTTAGCAGTGGAAATGGCTGTTGAAGCTAGCTCTTTCCCTGCAGATTTAGTAGCCATGATGGCTTCTCTTCCTAGTTCAGTTTTTGCAATTTTATTAGCCAAAGTAGATGCCGCTCTTGAAGCGCTTGAAGATGCTGCTCTTCTCAAGAAATTCTTAAGCGTGTCCATGATTCCACTTCCACCCACAATATGCTTCTTAACATATCTATTTCTATAAACGATCATTTTTTTATTTCCAAAGATTTTTTTTATTTCATATCGATATACGCCATCATAGCCTTGTACTCGTCTTTATTAATCCTATTCTGCCTCAACAGCTCATCGCAAATGGAAACAGCCACATTTCTAGATCCTTTATTTCCAGCATGCCATGCAGCGATGCTCAAGTTGAGATTTTCCACAAGAGCATTTGGATCGCTTGGAAGAATAATCACACCATTGCCTTTTTTGACTTTGGTTTCACTTTTAATTTCTTCCCAAACAGGCTTTATAAGTTCTGTGTATTTTGGACTTCTTGAAGATATTATCCTGTTTGGATTTGATTCTGAAAAAATAGATCTACTTTGGAAAAGAATTTTTGTATAGTTATCCTTATCTTCTTTGCTTATAACGCTGCTGTTCAAAAACTCTTTTGAAATGTTCGGATTGGTTAGCAACTCCCAAAGACCTTGTGTTCCTTCATACTTTTCTCCTCCAACAATGATATCATTTCCATCCACCTCCAACCCCATTTTTCCAATGTGCATTTGTTTACCATCTCTACTAATTTCATAAGCTCTTTTTTTAGAACTTTTTACAAAACGCTTATTATACCTATTTAAATAAACGGATGAAATGTCTCCTAAATGATTTGTCTCATCAAAACTTGGAAGTGATTTTTCATGGCTACTTTCTTCGATGCTCTTGATCATCTTTTCATTGCTTTCAATCAGAGGCTTGTAAAGCTTGCTCAAATCAGTCTGAAGATTAGCATCATAAATATTCTCATTCAAACTATCTTGATAGATTCTTTTTCTTCTTTCAACAAATTCTTTCACCAGTTCATCCCTCTTGTTAGGGTCTAGCATTTTAAAAAAGGACATTTTTTAAAACGCAAGAAAAAAACTTAAACGCAAACTTATCTGCGTTTTTACGACTACGTTTTACGACTACGTTGATCCTTTTTTAAACATGTTGTTGAACGCTTTTATTGCATCTTCTCTTCCTTTTTGGATCAACGACTCTTTAGTTATCTCGTCAATGTTGATTTTTGTTTTAGTTCTTATTTCTTTCATCAGACTCTTAAACTTTTGAAGCTCGTCTAAAATCAATTCATACTCTGAATCGCTCACAATGTTGTCTACTAATGCCTTTGAAATGTGACTGTTGATGGTGTTCAATTTCGACTCGGCCAACACTTTAATCTTTTCATGCTTCTCCGCTTTTAATGCTAGTTTTTTGTTGACTTGTCCTCCTACAATGGATAAAAACCCCATTCCAATAGCCACACCTTCACACGCAATCGCAATAGGAGCAGCAGCGATGGTGCTCAAAGTTCCAATTCCAACAACTCCAAGTGCAACACCACCTGCTTGCAACGTAGAGTCTACAAAAGAAATGATTCTGAAAGCGCGATGATACTTTTTGCTGAGATGCACTCGCTTTTTCCTCTCGTTGTCCATCTCTTTTTGAACCTCGCTTATTTTTTGAAGACGGTAAATGTGTCCATCATCTGCAGGAGCTGTTGGAAGACCTGGATAAAGTTTAGATTTAGCATCGTGATTGTATTCCATTTTTATTACAAAAAAAATATTTTTTTTCACTCATTAATGAAATTGACAAATCCTAAACTTTCTCCTTTTTTAATAATAACATCTGACTTGCTGTTACTATAAATATCCATAATCACATTATCCACCGGCTCTGATAGCATCCTGATGTTATTGAAATAATCCAATTTAGATTTTATGCTTTCTTTCAAATTCACTAAAGCTAATCCGCTTTTAAGTTTTATTCCAAACATAAAATCTAATTTCTGATAACTCAGACGAAGTAGTGTGATGTCTTTTTGAGCAAATATTTCATACTTACTTCCCACTTTTACAGGAGGATGCTTCAAATACTTGTCGAAAAAAATATATGATTTATGACGAGCCTTTCGGTCGTTATTAAATAATTTTTTATACACACTATTTTCCATTTTTATTATTACAAAAAAATTATTTTTAATACACCATTTTATTCTCCACATGTAAAGAATAAAATGACTATTGCCTGCGTCCATTAAGTATTACTGTTGGTCCTCTTTCAATTATTTCATATCGTTTTTGTTTTTTAAGAGTTAATTTTTCTTCTAATGTAATTTCAACTACAGACGGTCTCCTTATAATAAGTTTAACTTTAATTTTTCCACCAGGTTCAGTAGGCTCTGTTATAATTATTTCAGACGGAGGACGTTCAATTATTCGTCGTCGTTCGATAATATCATGTTCTTGATTTCTTTCTCTCTCATCACGTATTCTGTTTGCTCTCGTTTCATAATTTCCTCCTTGGGTACGTCTAATTATTGTTTCTCGTCTCTCTTCCCTCGGTAATTCATTGTAAGGTAAATCTTCAGGATCATCTTCATCAGCGTCAACAAATATAAGTCTATTGCGAGGACGTATTCTGTTTGCACTCGCTTCAATATTATTGTTAGGTATATCCTCTGGATCATCATCTTCAGGGTCAACCAACATATACCAATTGCTGGGCCTATCCTCAGCAACAGAACTATCATCGTCTTCGCTTTCATAGAGATCTTCTAAAAATTCATTATCTGACATACTCATTGTTATTTTTTATATGAAAAGAAATTTATTTAACTCATTTTCAATTTTTTCTTTTATCTGTACATTAGGCTCATGGAAATCACTAGTGATTTTTAGTTTCTTTGAAACCGTGGAAAATCTGCGATTTTTTAAGCGTAATAATAGACTTGTCCTAGAAGAAGGTAAAAGCTTCCGGATTGACCGACTTGAGCATCACCAGAGTTGAGCGTGACAACGAGTCTTCTACCAGCTGCGACAGTAGGCATAGAATCTGCTTCTCCGAAATTTCTGTAAAAGGAGATGGTGGTGGTGGAACCGATGGATGAAGTGGATTGATACAAAAGTCCAGTCGATTTGTTGTTGAAGGAAGTTAAATTTGCTCCATTCCATGAGGACAAGTAAAAATCTTCCAGTCCAGAAGAGGAAAAGATGCATGTGCTGTCACCGTCATATCCTGGAAAGTAGGTGTAATTGTTGGTGTTGTATGGTGTCCAAGGAGTGAGAACGGTTCCGTTACCTGGAGGTAGATTTCCGTCGTACATTCTGACTCTGGACTCCCACCAGTTTCCAGAAGCGCCAATGATGTGCATCCTGATGTATTTCAACGACACACCATTTCCTTTTCCGTTGGTGTTCAGCAAAACGTATTCGCTGCCGTAAGTGGTATTCAAATATCGAAACGTTCTGCAGTACAGCTTGTAAAGAGGGATGGTTGCAGGAATGGAAGCAAGTGTGGAAATGAACGGTTGAATCCAATACGTGATGGCTGTGGCATTTCTGTTGACGAGTTGAATGGAGACGTCGTTTCTGAAAGGCATGTCCAACGTGAAATATCCTCCCAAGGAAGTGGTGTTAAACATGTTGCATCCTTGCAAAGAGTTGGCGTAAAAAGCTCCTCCCAATGGTGAAAAAAGCAAATCGGCAGCAAGTCCTGTTTGATCCACTCCAACTCCTTCCGTGGTTTCTGCATAATTCCCTACATTGATTTCTCCGTCAGTAAAGATTCGAATAAAAACTTGACCAGGAATATTCGTACCAGAGGAGCTGTATAAAGCCAACCACAATCTTCTCAACACTCCGGATTTTCCGGAAAACGCAAACACTGGCGAAGTGGTTAATGCTGCTACCGTCTGAGACTTGAATCCCAAACTGGTAAAACTAGATCCTGGAACGACACTGGTCAAACTCGATTTTTGCAATAGCAAGTCTACATAATTCTTTGTCGATCCATCTTGCGCGTTGGTTGGATCAGTCACATTAATTAATTTGTGCGAGTTCAAATCCAAATCTGCTGCACCTACAGTTGTACCACCTGAAGCATGCGTGTCTACGTAATTTTTCGTAGCTGAATCCGAAGCTGATGTAGGTTCTGCTAAATTAGTCAGTTTATGAGCTGTCATGTTAATGTCGGTGTATGAAATAGTGTTGTAAGAGACTTTGGTGTCTACATACCCTTTTGTCGCTGCGTCTTTTAAAGCGGTAGGATCGGAAACGTTGATCAATTTGTGGCTATTTAAATCCAAGGCTCCAGTGATCGTGCTTGATCCATCTACTTTCACATTCATGCTCGAGCTGACGTCGACGTAATTTTTGGTGGCAGCGTCATGCAAATTAGTAGGTTCGTTCAAATTGATCGCCTTGTGAAAGTTCAAATCCAAATCTGCAGTTCCAATCGATGATCCTCCACCTGACGCATGCGTGTCTACATAGTTTTTCGTAGCAGCATCGTGGGCGTTGGTGGGTTCACCCAAATTGATGATTTTATGAGAGTTGTAATCTAAATCTGCAGTGATGGTGCTGTTTCCATCTGTTCTGACATAGAGATCACCTGTTATAGCTGTTGCTGAATAAGGATCATAAAAATACCTCCCTAATTCAGTTCTTCCAAATTTGTCAATCATTTTTTAATGATGGAAAAAATTTTTCACCAAAGTGTGTTAACAACGCTTTGAAAGTTCACCCCTTCCTGTAATTTTTTCAAGACGTATAGACACAAGTGACCGCAATAAGACGTGTTTCCAAATTGAACTCTCTCGCTGTTATAATAAACAGAGCTTTTCAAATAATGAACTAGCTCGACAAGAGGAGGCTGGGCATAAGAGTCAAAACTGTATTTCTTATCACCGTCTTTATACCAACACACCCAATGAAACCCATCTGTGCTAGAATCTCCCGTGTTGGTAATTCCACATTCTTTTTTTCTTGGCTTTTTAGGTAATTCATCCCTCACAAAAACACCTCTAAAGTTTTTAATTTTAAGCTTTTTTGCAGCCTCTATTAATTGAAAGTTGGTAAGAGGTTTATTCGGTAGTACAATTCCTTCAACGTTGATCATTTTTTTAAAATTCAGAAAAATTTTAAAAATTTCACATGTGAAATTCTATGTATTCAAAGAATCTAAAAAAAATTTTTTAATCCTGCTCTATTTCATCTTCTTTCACCTCTAAATTCATGTCTTCACACATCATGATGCTATGAGGTAAAGATGCATTTTTTACGATGACAGCTTCGGATAGTTTAACTTGAATAGACACAATCGAAGGACCAATATACACCCCCTCAATTCTAAGTCCTCCAATAGCATAACATCGTTGGTTGATAAAATCGTGTCCAGAAGAGTTGACCAAATTTTTATTACCACGTTCTCCTTTGACTCCATTTTTTATATCAAGATCTGTTTTCTTTCTATGAAATACAGAAGTAATAAATATTTCATCTTGCACATTTTTAGTAAACGTCTTTGCATAAAAGACTGGTGCAGATTCAGCATTATCAGCTTTATATTTTAAAATACTCAATTCTTCTGAATTAATTTGCTTTTTTCTTCCTCCTTTTTTAAGTTTGGTTGACAATTTATCTACTTCACCTCTAATGAACAAAGTAATCTTTTCCATTATGCTAATAAACTTTGCTTCTTCTTCTGTCTTTCCTTTTTTAGCATCAAAGCAGACAAAAGACATGGAATACCCAGTCAATTTTTGTGTTGCTGGATCTTTATTCTCACACACACCATACGAAAATAATATAGGTGTTCGTAATACAAGAGGACCATCTCCATTTGAATAAGAATATTTTAATGGCAATTTTTGATATACAACTGGTTTTGTCGCTGCGTAAATTTCTCCAACTGATAATTTACTCTCATCAAAACTTTCAATTGTAATAAAATTCATTTCTTTTCTATATAAAAGAAAATTATTTAACTCGTTTTTCGGAATAATGAAAATCTACGATTTTTTAGATCACTTCTTTATTGTTCACCCAAGAGTTAAAAGAGTCTGGATATCCTAGCCATTTGACTAGTGATCTGTTCTTTTGCTTACGAATGACTTTTTCAATTCTAAATATGTCTTGTTGCGTCTTTTGCATTTCTTGTTCATAAAATGTACCTTGTATTTCTTCATTGTTAGCATCAGTGATTTTATACGTAGGCGGATTCGTATGCTGAACATTTGTCACGGTAAAAACCTCTTCAGTACATCTCGGTGTATATCCCTTTTCAAAATGAGACTTCTTTTTTACGATCCTCACTTTGTCACCCATTGAAAATTTTGGTTTTGCTGGTAATGTTTGATCCTTTCCATACAGATTCCACCATACCCTACCTTTATTCTTTTCATCGCTAGCCTCCACTGGAGTCATTTTGATGGAAGAGTGCTTGGTGTGGTTGTAATTTTTCACCATCTCATCTAATACGTCAATGTATTTATTGGTGTTGTTGGCTGAAAAATATTTAAACATTCTCTCTTTCATCGTTCTATTCCATCGTTCAACAACAGAACTTTTTTCTTCATTTTCAGTGGAGTATAATTGTATTCCCAACGCTTTCACATGCTTGTTGTAAAACTCTTTACCTTTATCCACCCACATCTTTGTACACTTTCTCTCCTCAACTATTTTGCTTAGAGCGTTAGCTACATCAACTCCAGTTTTACTCTTTAACGGAACGATCCATCCATACTTTGAAAACACGTCGATCACCATGAGCAAATATTTTACCCCGTTGTTGAATTTTGAAAACGAATGCATGTCAACCAAATCAGCAGCCCATATTTCATCCATGTCGTTCACAAACACTTTTCTTCTTTTAAAATGATGTATTACTGGTTTATGAAGCTCCTCTGCAAGCTGATCCGTCCATTTCAGGTTCTCCGGTGCTTTTTTTTAAATCCTTTGGATACACCTAATCCGAATTTAGCTTTGGCTTTGATGATGGGAGTGATCAGTTTTCTTTCGTTAATCTCTTTTTGAGTAGGGTTTGGAATGGAGTTCATTTCTTCAAGCATCATTTGATCTGCTACATTTCTGCTTTTAACATCGTTTAAATATTTGTAAGCTAAATCGTGGTGGTATGCTGCATTGTCCACTCGATCTACTGGTTTGCTCCAATCTTGATACATATCGGTGGATGTGAGTCTTTTGTCTAAATTGGTTCCTGGTCCTGCAAAATTCATCCCTGGAATGTGCATTTCTCCTGGAAACTTTGCCCATGGAAGCTTTATTTTTTTTGAAAAATTGTTGATCGATTCCACCAAGTCTCCTCCATTGACTTCATTCGCAGGAACAAACTTGCATTTGCCTCTTCCGCAGACGGCACAAGTTCCTTTAAGCATATTTCTATTGCTCTTGCTTATAGAATGGTACAAGTTGTTCGTTTCTGTTATTCTTTTGCATTTGACACAATACATTTTTTTTTATTTAAAAAAAAAATATTTTTAAATAAAAAATGGAAGTGATTGATTTGTCATGGAATGTAAATAAAAGCAAAAGGAAAAACAACAAGCTTTTGCCTAAAAGTATACGCGGAATCATTATTGGGAAATCAGGATGTGGGAAAACAACGTTGCTACTCAATTTACTTTTAAGACCTGGGTGGTTAGACTATAATCATTTGCAAGTGTTTGGAAAATCTCTTTTTCAACCGGAATATAAAATACTCAAAAACTCGTTCGAGAAGAAATTGCCAAAGGGAGTTATTCTTGATTTGTTTAACATTCAAAGCAAAATTGAGGAATTAAACGTAAGCCCTGAATGTGTTATTGATGAAATTTCAAAAAAATGGGATAACACAGAGGATATGGAATGTCAATTTTTCGAAACGGCTGACGATGTTCCTAATCCTGAAGATCTTGATTCATCCAAAAACAATTTAATGATCTTTGACGATTTGCAATTGACAAAACAAAACAAGTGTGAAAAATATTACATCCGAGGAAGACATTCTAACGTTGACTGCTTTTACCTCGCTCAAAACTATTTTATGCTACCTAGACAAACCATCAGAGAAAATGCCAATTTCATTTTCTTGTTTCCTCAAGACTTTAAAAACATTAACCACATTTATCAAGATCACGTTTCTAGTGATATGGAAAAAGAAGAGTTTAAAAAGTTTTGTAAATATTGTTGGTCTCAACCTCACGGATTCGTCGTCATTGATTTATCCTCTAAAAAGGATTGTGGAAAATATCGAAGCGGATTCGACAATTTTTATTTTCCCAACTCTATATAAAAAGATGAGCGGATTTTATCTCCTTACAAAAGCAAAAAAAGAAACTCCAACCATAAGAAACAGCGTCATCCAAACCGAGTTTGACAACCCCATTGAATTTGATCCTAATAAAAAGTATGAAATGGCTCTTGTCGGCTTTGACACTATTCACAGCTATACCAACATCAATTCGACAAATAATGTTTTCAGATACAGCCCCAACGCCGGTTCAAACAGCTACACCATTTACATCGAAGAAGGAGCGTATGAAATTAGCGAGATTAATGATTATCTTCAGAAAGAAATGGAAAAACAAGTTGGAACCTTGTATAGAAAGGATGGTGTTGTTATCGGTGCAAACCTAATGACTTTAAGATCTACTCTGAAATTTGGAAAACCTGGAACTACAACAAAATATTGGGTGGATTTCAACGTGAACAACAGTTTAGCTCCTGTTCTTGGATTTAATAAAGCAGAATATACCTATGTAGAGAAAAAAGAAGATCCGGCTAATCCGGATAAAGTCACAAGTTATATTGACTATTACGAGTCTGAAGCACTTTCGAGAATAGACGATGTGACCATCATCAGAATCACAAACGATGCGATCGGAGCATCTTATGATAACGGAAAAAGAACATCTGACATTTACTCTTTTCATCCTGACACTCCTCCAGGCTACAAAATTAGCGAAAAGCCTTTCCACTTGATATACTTACCCATCATGGTGGGTAGAATTTCAAGAATGGAAACAAGAATTTTAGATCAAAACGGTAACTTGATCGACTTTAGAGGTGAAGACATTATCCTCAGATTTCACGTGAGAGAAAGAATAACCTCTGTGCTTCAAGACCTTTTTACGAGCAGCGCTGTTCAACGATAATTTTTTTCTTTTATTTTAAAAATGAGTTACCAAAAAGTAAAACTAAACATTTCACAAAGTCAATCTGACAAAATAAAAAAAGCGATTCAAGACAAGACTGATGTCAATATAAGGCTATCTCATCAAGACTTGAACGGTGAACATATTCTCGCTATTACTCATGCGCAATTGAACAAAATTACAAAAGCGTATGAATCCGGTAAAGGAGTCACTCTTAAATTAAGCAAAAGACAACTTGCACACAACTCAACCATTGAAGGTGGATTCATCGGAGCTCTTCTGCCGTTATTAGGTATGATAGGTAGCACACTTGCAACAAGAGTAGTTCCAGCTCTCGCTACTGGATTGTTAGCAGGAGTAGGCTCTTCTGCTGGCTCTGCTATGGTTGATAAAATTGCAGGAAGAGGAATTGTTTACTTGAAAAAGAATGGAAGTGGAATGAAAATGACTGCTGCAGGATCAGGAGTTTTTTTAAGACCTTGGGTGAAACCTACTATTGGTGAAGGACTCTTTGTTAAAAATGGAAAAGACTATCAATCTATTGGATCTGGATTATTTCTCGGACCTAACTCACCTTTTAATAGCATTCCCTTTTTAGGTGCTATTCTATGAATAAACTCTTGTAAATTGTACAAAGAAAAAACTATTTTATATATTTTTCAGATATATAAAATTTGCATCTTCACAATATATACGTCACTATCGTTTACTGTAGAATAGAAAAATACGATGACGAATTAAAAGAATAAACTCGCTCTCATTAAAAAAATGAGCATTGCCTTATTAAACACGAAAATTATGGAAAAGTTTGACAAGGATAACATTGACGATATAGCGCACTTAAGATCCATATTTCTTCTTTTAGAAAACAAACACGACCTGTCAGATGAAGCTATTAAGCATCTGATGGAGACTAAAGACGAATTGGATAAACGTAAGACCGAGAAAATGACTTTTATCGCCAAGACAAACCACCTTATCCAGCGTTATCAAGACATCCTGCAGACGCAGCTTTCGTTTGAGGATCGCGCCAAATTTGACGAAGAAAAAAACCAGCTTCAACGTCAATATTTTACCATTGCAGAAGAAACGCTTTCTCAACGACGGTGGATCGATATTAAAATTGCCCAAAAACTCGTCTTGCATACCAAATGTAAATTTTGCATCAACGACGACCCGAGCCAGTTTGAAATGGACGAAAGCAATAAAAAATACTGCCTCGTGTGTTCGGGTCAGCAAGAAATGTTAGAGACGACTGTTCCGTACAAAGACTACGACCGATCCAATTCAGTGAACAAGTACACTTACTCGCGTATCATTCACTTTCAAGAGTGCATAAAACAATATCAAGGCAAACAAAATTGCAAGATTCCTGAAGAAGTCTTTGAAAAATTGGAGAAAAAATTCAAGGCGCTCAACTTGCTGATTGATTCTGAAAACACCAATGTAAAATATTCTCGCATCACCAAAGAACACATTTTAATCTTTTTAAAACAACTCAACTATACTAATCAGTATGAAAACGCCAACTACATCTATTACGTGCTCGTCGGTAAACGGGACGATATAGAATATCTGGAGGAGCAGTTGATCAAAGATTTTAAGGAATTGTCTTTCTTATACGATCTGGTGTACGGAAAAGACAAGCCAAAAGAGTTGAAAAGAAAAAGTTTCATGAACGCGCAGTACATTTTGTTTCAGCTGCTCCAAAATAGAAGTCATCCGTGTCGCATGGAAGATTTTTCAGTTTTAAAAACCATCGACTAGAAGAGATTTTACGACGACATTTGCTCCCACTTGTTTGCGAAACTCGGATGGAAATTCACACCCACCTTTTAATTATAAAACCGTGCTTTACATTTATGGACTCTTCAGTCTAGAACACGAGGACACAAAAAAGGTAAGTCATCTTGAATTTCATTAAGTATAGAAACTGTCAATGCGCCAGAATAGATATGACATACAAAAATATCAATGCGCCAGAATAGTAAAACATGACGCCATCTTGAATTCATTAAGTATTAAAAAATGTTAATGCGCCAGAATCGATATTGCATACAAAAAATATATCAATGCATACAAAAATATATCAATGCGCCAGAATCGGCAAGTCATAGTAGTAATATACTTGTTTCTAATACATCTATTTTAATTATGATTTACCTTACTTTTAGATTACACTGTTAAAATAAGATAATTTTATTCTTAAATTCTAAAGATTTCTTGCAGTGCAATTATATGTGCTCACAAGCAAAGTGAGGTGCCCAGGTCTTGTTTTGGTCTCCAACTAGTATGCCAAATTATACTTTGAAAGCTGTAAAAAATTTTTTAAAGGTTGTCATTGAGAACTTCTTTGGTCTTGTCTTGTTGAACTAAACACATATGTAGCAGAACGCATCTGGAGAACGATTGCAGCCTCTTGATCCCATCTCACATCCTTTGATCAAATATTTTCTATTGTCATTTGGTGTTGTTTTCACTTGTTTTCCTTATTTTACAAATGATAGTGTCATGAAACCTTTTGTAAGATTCTAAGCTTACATGAGAATTGATAGTACTTTGTATAATATTCTAAGCTTACATGAGAATTGATAATACTTTGTATAGTATTTTGAAAAAGTCAAATTTTAAAATTCACTACTCTGACCACAAATGAGAAGTTTCAGGACCGAAACTGTTTTCATTCATGTTGTTTAGTTACAAAGAGCTGGGAAATTTGGCTTTAACACAGGAACAAGAATAAAGTAAAATTTTTTTATAAATTTTTATTCTTCAAAAAAAAAAATCATTACATTAAGCATTCGTTACAGTAATTGCATATTTCATATTTTACCACCGATAAGTGCTATCTTATTATTCAATGGCCCTTTAAAGAATTTGTCGGATTTCATAAACTCAGATATTTCCGGGATTTCCTGAAAACAAAAACGATTTAACTTAATTAAACGATTTAGTAGATACAAAAAGATTTAGTACATGACACACAGGCGTAGCCAGAATTCTCAGTGAAAGCGGGTGGAAAACACTAAGTTATTACTTTAATTTAAAAGTCAGCAGTTATGCTGTTCATCACATTGTTTATCCATTTACACAAGTTTAAACTTGTTAGGCTTTGCTTACAAATTTGACGAGCTGCAGCATTAAATAAGTTTTAAAGAGTCTTACTTTCCTCCTAATTAATGATAATCCAAATATGGACCAGTTATTTGAAAACAGAATTTTTATGTTTTAAAGTTGATTTATTGTTTATTCAAGATAAATGGAAAATATATGCATTTTTTGACTTAAAGATGTTCTACTCTTCTATGAGTCTTAAAAACTGATTAGAAGTACATAGGATTTCAAAAAATATATTGACATTTGATCATCATTTGAATGTTTTAATGCGCTTAGGTATTCTTTAAAAGTATATTGAAGTTAAGATTTTAAAACATTAGTGCTAAATCTGTTTCTGAGCTACCTCGTGAAATTGAGTTATCCCAGATACATGTACCCAGGCTACGCCTATACATACATACATACATACATACATACATACATACATACATACATACCTACCTACCTACCTACCTACCTACCTACCTACCTACCTACCTACCTACCTACCTACCTACCTACCTACCTACATACATACATACATACATACATACATACATACATACATACATACATACATACATACATACATACATAAATACATACATCTTATTAGAAAAACTTTGAAAAATCATAACATTTAAACTTTGAAATTTATCTTTTAGAGATTGATGGAATTTTTATGGTAGATAGCTGTTATTAATTATTATTGAAAAAAAGCTTAATGAGGGTCTCTATGGGGTATCTCATTCCAGGTTTCTGTAATTTCTTTCTTCAAATTGTCACTCTTCATAGTTTCAAATAATTTCAATTGAATTAAAATATCTGAACAGATTTCTCAGCGTGTTTTAGATTAGTCTTACCAATAGTTCCGTACAAGAAGTATTTTATGCTTGACATAAAGTTGATACTTAAATATGGGGTTTATAAAATTGGATTCAGGTAATGCAATTCATTTAAATTATCAATGGTTTCTTGGCAGGGCATCTTCCAAACAATCCTGAGTATGAAGACATCATTTTACAGTTCTAGCACTATAGTTCATTCAGTACTTTTAGCATAATTCCACAATCATTGAGTAGCTGGTTTTCTAAGACCATCTTTTGAGAGCTTTGTGATAATCCTGTCTGCTTTTATTTGTAATAAGGTTATACTGTACTTTTTTTTTTTTTAATCAAAAAACTACCTGCTCTTTACATTGTTTAATAAAATTACAAATTCATCTTTTAACAGCCCTAAACTCAGCTGCAACTTGACACTGAGAGAGAAAAAAACCTGTTATAACTTCTTGAATAACCAGTTCCTCACTTTCCTGTAAGACTACTTTTGATCTTTGCATTCAGCAGTTTCATGATTTACAGTTTAATATTTGTTTAAAATTATTCAAATAAAATAAAGCATGTAAAAATTTCTGAAATATTACCAAAAGAAACTTCTGTGCAGTTTTCATTATATGTTATCAAAAATTGTGAAATACCACAATAATAAAGAAAGCAAATAAGATAAACAAGTGGCACTAACAACTATGTAGTATAAAAACTCTAGCAATTTCTAACTGTAGTCTTTAAAGTTACAAAACAAGAAAGAGGTGGTCTTTTTAACTGCTACTGTACATGCATACATACCTCAAACCTTTTGAAGAAAGCCTGAATAAAACAAATTAAAAAGAATATCATTTTTAATGCAACAAAGAAAAAATATATTAGTTAATATTATGTTCAATGTAAAACATAAGATTTTTATTAGTTTGTAAAAATTACCTCCAGTTTTGGAAAAGGGGTTAATATATCTCCTTGCAAAAACTTGTGCAGATCAAGAAGCTCATAGAAAACGAAGTCAACATAGGTTAGCTAAAAAATTAAATTAAACTCACTTAAGAATAAAGTAAAAAGCGGTGCAAGAGTAAACATTATTAAACAACAAATCTAATTACAAATGAAGTTTTACTTTGTCCCCAGCTAAAAAAGGAAACTCTCCCAAAAAATCTTCATACAGTTTAAGGCGATGTTGAACATTTGTTTTGTAAGTTTTCACTGCTTCCTAGGAACATACAAAAGCTAATTATTAACTATTCAGATATAATAACTTTGTAAAAATTTTAAAGAATCACTCACATCTAAGTCTTCAGGCTTTGTACGATAACAAAGGGTAACAAAGCCTGTTCTAAAGTCCATTAACTAAAACAACAGAATGAAACAACATAAAGCTAACATTAATACAAAACTAAAACTCAAGAATAAACATTTTAAAAGTGTTACATATTATATATTATATATTTAAGTACCTCATTCTCCATCATGTCAATTCTACATATTTCTTTCTCGGTGTTTCCATCTAATAAGTGTAAAAATTGAATTTCAAATAAAAAATTCTAAAAAAAACTTTATTTAGCAGAAAGTATTATTATGTTCATCAGTTAATAAGAACATTTATTAGATTATATGTAAATAAAAAACATCCCTTACCCAAATGATTTTTTCTGGCAATATAACGAAGTATCTAGTTAATAAGTACAACAAAAGTTCATTTAAATTGGCATAGAACCCATATTGCTTAATTCATTTCAGAAAAGCTTAAGAGGAAGTTTTTAAAAACTCTCCACTATATAGCTTTGGAAAATATTGAAAAAATTAAAATGAAGCAATCAAAAACAAGCAAACATAATTTATGCAATATAATAAAGAAGAAACTTAACTGAACAAAATAGTTATTAATAATAAATATTCTTTCTGAAAAGTGCCTAAAATTTTAAATCTTTAACAAACTTTCTTTTTTACCATCAAATTTAAAAGTAGTTAACTTGACTGCTAAAATATTACGTAAACATCTTAAAAGGAGATGAAAATACTTAAAACATGCCGTAAAAGTATGAACAAAATTTTATACCCCTAGAGTTTTCCTTAAGAAGTTCTTGTAAGTTATGATATTTATTTTAAAGGTTTTTTCTGGTCCCATAACAAAAATACCATCCTTTAATTCAAGCTTTTGAGGGAAAATAAGTAAAAACAAGAAATAAAATTAAAAATTTTATTTTAACATTTTCATTTCTGATATATTATAAAACTTTAAACAGTTTAAAGAAATTGGAATGATTTATAGAATTATAAATATCTAAATTAGGCATTCAAAATTCTCTAGATTGTCAGAATGTTTAATGATTGGAAGAAGCGAAGATAATCTTGTCTTCAAACACTTTTTTTCTTGTTTTGTTTTTTTTTTTTAACGCAATATATATGATTTAAATAAAGATTCAGTTATTTTGAACATTTTTTTTTCTTTTTGCAATTTCAATGAACATTTCAGGGAAATTTTAAATAACTGCATTTTACTGTAAATGCAAGACCCAGCAAGAAAGATGAAAAGTATATAAACTCAAAGCATGGTAAGAAAAAAGAAAAACTTTTACCGCATTGCTCTGTGTTAACTTGACATCTCCATCAATAAAATAAGGGAGCTGCAAGTAATTTTAATATTTATAATTTTAATACACATATTTGATCTTATAGATTTCTGACAAACAAGAAAGATAAATGAGATGCTAAAAAAAATCAATATTTTTGAGCTTACATTGGGAAAGTCCAATCCTAGGGTAAACTTTACACTTGTCCATGATGATGAATCATATGTTGGTGCTTGCAAGAGAAAAAAAAAAGTGTTGTCAGTACCAATAAAGTTAATATTGAAAAAATGCATGCTTCAAAGATTTCAACCACCTGAACAACAGCTTAACACAGGAAAAAATTTTAGAACAATCTGGTGAGGAGAATAGCATAGTAAAAAATATACAAATAAACAAAAAGAGGTTGAAAATAAAACATGCTACTGTAGGACTCATGTAATTAAAACTTCTAATTTGTATAAAACCATGAGTTTAAAGATGGTCTAGACACTGTTAAATAATTAACAGGAAAAATATCAAGGACTTTTAATTAATAAAAATTTAAAGCAAAGTAATTCAGCAACAAATATTAACAGTAAATATTCACAAACTTTTAATGATAGTTCATGAGCTACGAAACAAATAAAGCAGATTTTTTACCATCACCCAACTCATATGTTTTGTCTTCAAAATCAGTTTTAGTGTAACCTAGTAGTAGCCTAATAGATTGAGCAAGCTAAAATAAAATGTATTTTATATATAAATATATATATATATATATATATATATATATATATATATATATATATATATATATATATATATATATATATATATAAAATATAAAATGAAGAAACAACAAGTATGTATGGTACTTAGAGTTTCATGCCTTATGGCAGTAAGGCATGAAATTTTAGGTACCATACATAATTGTTGTTTCTTTGTTTTATACATACATACATACATACATACACATACATACATACATACATACATACATACATACATACATACATACATACATACATACATACATACATACATACATACATACATACATACATACATACATACATACATACATACATACATACATACAAATGACAGAGTTACTCATACCCCTCTTATTTTCCAGTAACCAAGAGTAACAGTAGACATTTCCCAGTTTATTTTATTTTGCTCTAAAATAAAATTTAAGAGAATTTTACTAAGAAATAAATATGCTAAATATTTAACATTTGTTTGAAATACCCTTATTCTTTTTAAGTGAGTTTCAATTTAGTGTTGATCTAATACCTATCTACTTCAAGAAACTTTATTACTTTCATTGCTTATCCAAGAGAAAAACTGAAAAAAATATCGTTTTAAAGTACATTCAATAATTACACCATTTATAGTCCGCCTTTTGTGACTTTTTTCACCATGTGCAGTTTTGCAACTAAGGAACACCCACATGAGAAATATTTTTAAAGAAAAGGTCAAATAAAAAAAAAAAAAAAGAAAAAGTAGAGAATAAACAAAATATAAGTTAATAAATTTGCTGAGACCATGTAAAATTAGTTTACTCAATAAAAAAGTTATAAAGTTAATAGTAATAATAAGAAAAAATTTTAAATTATATAATTTTTTAAAAAAACCATTTCTGGAGGTGTGTCCTATTGTGCCGTGGATTTACCCTTATGTTTTATTGGCAAGTTAATACATATCGGTAAATTTTGATATGATTTGATATGATTGTTTATAAAAAAAAATGATTTGATATGATTTTTTATATAAAAATGTTTGTGTTCAACAGTGTTTAGATAAAATTACTTTTGGATGTTAAAAAAAACTCCGAAAATGTTTGCCCAGCACTGACGAGAATATGGATTTAAATGAATCTGAAAAACGATTCATTTGGCATTGTTTTACAAGGTCAATAAATGTTTATAAAAGCAAAATTTATTGATAACAAGATGAAATGTATAACGGTAGTTACGAAACTAACATAAGGCATCCAAAGTTGTTAAAATAACTTAAATCGATATTCACTGTAAACAATACAGACTAACCCATCGCACATCTGAGTGCAGAGGAAACCATCATTGAAAAATAAAGTCCGAGTTGACAGACTTCTATGCAATAAATGTATAAGGATAAAGTCCACGAGAAGCATTTTCTTTAGAATTGATATATTAAATGACTCTTTTCTCAATAATTACTCTATATAGGCAATTGAAAAACAAAAGGTTTATTTTTGTTTAAAAATATTGTGCGTTGAAACTATAGCTACTCTTAAAATCCATTCAAGAATGATTAAGATGAAAAAACATAATGAAGTTCCTAAGTTTTCAAAATTTTCCGAAAGAACTTTATGATAATAAGCAGTATATCGGTTTTCGAAAAAGTTTTATTTCCGATGAATGCAGAATGAAACATCTTAAAGTGGTCGTCTAGTAAAAAAATGCAATTTGTTGGAAAGTTTATTTTATTTTTCAATATAAAGAAGTTATATTTGTATTACAAAAAAAAGAAATTTAAAAAAAAAAAAATTTACGTTTTTTAATTCTGAATCAGCAAAAAAATGCTTAAAATATAACCTTCTTAAAACATCCGTCATTAAAGCTTACTACTGATGAAAATGTACCCATTTCTAGTACATCTTTTGAAACAAAAGTGTTTTTTGGGCATTTCCGCCAGAGAATCTGATTAAATGCTTCACAAGCATTTTGATTCGTGCCTTCTAAGCATCGCGACAAAAGCTTATCACTACTCAAATCAACAAAAACTTTTCAACTTCTTTTTTAACAATTTCAGAAATAACACCTTTTGTTGAATTGTATTTAGACAATCCTGATATTTTATCAACTTGATATTTGCACCATGAAATTGCAGATCTAGGACAAAACTGGTGCCTAACGTCAAGATTTTTAACGTCAAGCTAAAACTGATTTCTTCATAGCATATAATTGCCAAGATTTTGTCTGATAGCCATTCCAAAAAAGTTTTGCATTTTGTTAATGAGTCTATCAGTCAATCTTCCCTTTCCACTTATATTTTTTCCATCAGCAAGTTTTACAGATTTCATATCACTGCATATCACAGATGTTAATATTGAAGTTCCATATATTTTAAAGCTCGGTTTACACTATATCAGAGCTAAAGTTTCTGCTTTCTTAAGAAAGTTTTTATTATAAATTTTGGTTAATAATTTTAGCCCCAAACAACCAAAAGCATTGTTGCTTAAGGTGTTGCTAAGGTAAAGATTTTATGCATGTCTTTAAAGTAAGTAAATTTAAAAAAAAATTATTTAAAAAATATGTTCAAAAGTATATATTTTCTGAAAGAGCACAAATTTCTCTTTTAAACTACACCAAAAACAAAAATTTTATTTTTTAATATTTTTTTACTAGACGACCACCTTAATGGATCCACCGTTATTTTCTTTGGTAAAAGTGTTCAGACCGGTAAAATTACGTTCTCATCCCAGCTGTTCGCAATTTAGGAAAAACGGTGGTAATCTGATTGAAAACCGGTGTCACTTTTTACAATGTATTATCATGATTGTCGGAAATAATTGCCATGACACCGTTTACATATCCTTATGACTTTAAAGAGAGCAATTTCAGTAACGTTATCAAAAACCTTTAAAGAAATTAACTCGTATTTACTACTCGCATTAACTGGAGCACTCACAGCTGACTCACAAACAATAAAATAAAGCATATGGTTATAGAATTAAAAAAAAAAAGAATTTCTATTTGGAAAGTAAATTTAAGAAAACAATTTTAAAGCATTATATCAAAATAATTAGATAATAAATATTATGTTTCCTTTTGTTTCTTTTTGGAGATTGCACTAATAAAACTTTATGAAAAGTATTTTGATTGCCTCTTTTATAATTTCTGTTTTACTATTTATTGTTATAAAAACAATTGACAAAATGTTTTTATGGTCAATAAAACTAGCTTTAAAAAATTATGGTTCACTACTTTATTCATTTCAAAATTTGTGACTAAGAAAGAGGTTTCAAGCTTTTCGAAAAAGTGTTCCATATTTCAACTCATTAGCTCAACTAGTGGATCAACAAAAAATATATCATAACTCATCAGCTCCACTCGTGGGGGAACAAAAACATATTGAAAGAAACAATCCATTTTGTTGAGTTTGGCTAGTTGTAAGCAATTTAAAATGTATAGTTTATTTAGCTATTTAACGAATACAGTTATAAACAAATTTGTATGCACAATTTATATGTATTGTTTATAAGTGTTATATACAATAATTTATTATTTTGTGCATTTAAATAACGACGTTTTCTAATGATAACTTAACACAATCATATCATACTCGATAATGTCATTTTTTCGTAGTAAACGACGATAAAAACTCGAAGAAACGTTTTTATTTTAATAAATTAATTATTCTTATTATGGTAAACGATCTCTAAACTCCTTTTTATATTAGTCATCGAGTTTGGTTTCTTCTTTTAAGTTTTCTTCGAGTCCAATTACATCGGGTCCAATTATACTCAAATGCGCTTGCTGAACAAGCTTCTTTATTTCTAGATTGAGTAGAACACAAAAAAAGATTAAAATAATCAATTAATATCACCAATTCAATTGAAAGTATAAAAAATATAACCAAAATTATAAAACTGCAATGGCTTCCTGAAAAGCAAGAGTAAACTCTTTTGGTTTTTTTTTTTTGGAGCAAATTTTAAAAAATTGGAAAATTTCAATCATCAATTTTTTTTTTTTAATTATATAATATGAAAGGTTTTATTTCTCTATGAAGTCGATCATTTTCAGATCTACTTGGTAGGGTTGAAAATTTCAAAATGAACGATTTTTATCTTTTACTCTTTAAATAATTAAAAATGAACGATTTTTATCTTATACTCTTTCGGAAATAAGGTAAATTGAAAGCGCTGGCTTTCAATTTATCTTATTTCCGAAAATTATTATTACGAAAAAGTTGTTTCAAAAGTAGAAGTGAGCACACCCATTATCACACAAATATTGAACCTTAAAACAATGTGGCTTGACTTATTTAAACAATTTTTTGTAAAAGATACAAATAAACACCTGTTTTGAGGACTTCCTGGTTTTCTATGTATTTTTGTGACTAATAAATCTCCATTTCATTTTTTTTCGGTTTTCTTTATAAAATCTCTTTTTTATTAAAAGTTAAAAAGAAGTCATTAAAAAATAGAAAAATTAAAATAAAAAAATAAGTTATTAAAAATTGAAAAAAAAAAATTTTTGAAATCAGTAAACCAACAGATGACATTTTTCCAAATGCTGTTTTTTGCAGGCCGGATCAAAAGCTTACAATATTAGACAAATACAGTTTTAGACAAAGTTGAAAAATATCAAACAAAAAAGTTCAGGAAAGTGGATTAGTTATTACCAGTGTAATCGAGCAAACCATCCGCATAATTTTTAAAGGTAGCATCTATTTCCGTAGGAGTTAGTTCAAAACCAAACGAAGTTAAGAGGGGGTATATTTCGGAGGAAGTTACGAAACCGCTTGGATTGCTGTTTAAGATATTAAAGACATTCTGAGCATCTTCTTCTTTCAGAGGCTCTTTAAACTCTTTGCCCACTATTTTAACAAAATCTATAAAATCGATTACACCTTTATCTAAAGAAAAAAGTTTTAAATAAGCTTTTTTAAAAACTGATGAGTGGCTCGATAAGTAGTATTGTTTAAAAAGAAAGAGCGTGGAAACAAAGAGAAGAAGAGAACGTAATGATTAAAACATTTCTCATAACTTACTCTCTGTATCAATATCCTCGATTATCTCTTCGGCATCTTTTAATGATATATTGTTTTTAAATAAGTTGATAGTTTTGTGAAGCTCAACACTACTGATGCTCCCAGAACCATTTATGTCGATTGAATTAAAACATTCGTAGATTTCTAAAAAACATTTCTAAAAGACATTTCTAAAAGACATTTCTAAAAGACATTTTTCTAAAAGACATTTTGCTTGGTTTTGAAAAAATTTAGTGACAAGTTTGAACACAATAAAACAAACTTTAAGAAAAATATTCTGCAACTAATTGCATTTTGGTTAATAAAATGTATGATAGCTATCGAAATGCAGTTGTTGAAATGCATGATAGTAAGGGAGACCGGGGCTAGTTGGCTACAGCTTTTGTTTTTGAGCTCTGTACATTTCTGGGTGAACTTTTTTGAGGATATCAAATTGCAGTTCAAAAGAATGCGAATTTGGCAAGCATGTTCAAGTGTCAAACATTAAAAAAATATTTGGTAGCCCATAAAGGGCCTCCAAAAAAGAAAAAAATATGTGCCAACTTTGTTGCCTATATTCTCAGGGTAAGTTGGCACACCATATTAAAAGAGACAAGTTTAGCAACATTAAGCATCTTTTTCAAGCGCATCTTCTTTATGAAAACTCTTGATGATTTTTATTCAACAATATTTTTTGACATTAACTTTTATTACACTTAAGTCGATCGAATAGACTTTTCTTCTATAAAAATAGCATCAACAGCATTTTTTGTAACTCATAATTTCTCATGTTTGTATATCTGTAGTGTTATATAACTTAAGTGAATTTACGGCTAATGCGAAAAGTTGTAAGTTGGCCTATGTTGCCAACTAGCCCCGCAATCATTGTGCCAACTAACCCTAAAGGTTTTTTGCTCACAAAATGGCTTATAAATCCCCAAAAACGCAAAATATTGAGAAACACAAAATGTGACTGGTTAGAGTGAGCCATACAGCACCTACATCTATTCGAGTTTACTTGTAGCTAATACTATTGCTTTTTAAAATTGAAAAAGTAATATAGCCACAAAAGTTACAAAATTAGTAAAAAAACACAAAAATCGCTATAATTTCTATGCGCATACGCTAATAGCCCTGATACTACACTGAAAGATGAATTAGTTAAGTGAGAAGGTTCCATGTGATTTTTGGAAATTTCCGGTGGAAAATTCCAAAGTTAAACGCAGTTTATCAATTTACCCCCTGTAGCCAACTAGCACCGCTCTCCCCTAATTGTAATGATAAACTGACCAGTCCACATTCTGTAATATGCGAATCGTTCTCGCAATTTGCTTCTCAATTAGCTTAAATTTAAAATCAGTTTTAAAAACAGAAAAAACAAATAAATAAATATTGAATACAATATGAACCGTTTAATTGATGATCTGTCAATTCTAACATCTGCTTCATCTAAAAACAAACAAATGCTATTTTCTTTTTTAAAAATTATATTTTGTCTAAAAGAGTAATTTTATTTAATGCCTAAATTTTATTTAATGTCTAATAAATTTTTATATAAATGATAAATAACTCTTTTATCGATGAAAGTTCTCAAATAGTTTTTAAGTCATCACCTGAAGGACTTGCTCTTCGCTTATCTTACTTCTTCGAATTTCATCACCGTACTTTACTTTTAATCTTGAAGACATTTTTAAAATGTTCATCATGTGGGTTACTGTTATTTTAAACACACGCCTCTTAAATATTTCATTTTGGCTTAAATAAATAGCAGCAGGGTACAATGAGCAGCGAATGACTTTTTTACATGCATCGACATGATGCTGTGTTTGGTGAATATCGGTAGTGGTTTTCACATTCAAAAAAAAATCAGTTCCTTATAAAATTCGGAATCAAAATTCAATTGCAACCTTTTTCTTTGAACGAACGATAAATCAAGTTTTATCTTCGTCCAAGCGATAAAATAAATCAAGTTTTATTTTTCTTCTGTTTGTTTTATCTAGATTACAGTAATGTCTTTTAAAATTGCCTTCACTTTTTTATTCATCTTTTCTTTTACTCAGAAAGTTAAAATATTTAAGAAAGTTTTTTTTTATTTATACCATTATACATTCTTTATTATTCATAAATAACTTTTTTTTCTTTTGGTGAAAAAAATTTAGAATCATAAACAAACAAAAAATCTTACTAAAAGTTGATTAGAAAAACGTTAAATATAAATATCAGTAGCATTTTTTTTTTTGGATCAGCTTAGAATACATTCTCTCGCAATTCGAAACATTAGTTTACGTTAGTTTTCATATAAAACGTTAGTTTTCATATAAAACGTTAGTTTTCATATAAAACGTTAGTTTTCATACAAAGCTCAACTTTTTATGAAAACTAACTTTTTATATGAAAACTAACGTTTTATATTAAAACTAACGTTTTATTAAAAAACTAACGTAAAATTGGTGTTTTTTTTTTCACAAAGTTAAATACTTGCTTATTGATATTTTGAAGTTCATGGAATATTTCTGTGCTCAGCCTGATGTATTATAAGAAAACATATTCAAATATTAAAGAAAAACCTGATGAAAAATTTGAACTTTGCGGGTTTCCGCATGCAGCCATCATGAATATAAAACGTTTGAAATTATGTTCCAGTTTTTGCTCGTTTCCTCTCTCACATTTGTATTTTTGTTATGGTTCAAAATGTTCATATTTAAAACTTTACAAAGTTCTATTCGCACTTCACTATTCAATTTCTATGCGATTAAGCTCTGTATGATTAAAATAAAGCTCTTTAGTATTAAAATTCTGTAAGCTCGGTATATTATGTAAGTACTATCATATGTAATGAAAATGGTTTCCTCGTATCGCTCTTTTTATTTTCTCCCTAAAATGCGTAATTTTTTCCCCCTCCCCTCTACCTCTGCAGCGTGCAGTTCACATTAATAGAATTCATAGAATTAGAGTTCATTTAACTTTCTAAACTCAAAATCTCTTTCTCAGAAGATCCAAACAGATAACCATTTTACAGGTGTATAAAAAATAGGTTACTGTATTCAACGTTTTAATAATTGCAAAATTTTCTAAAATATCTTACCATTGAGTGCTTACTACTAATGTATTAAGCAATGTGCTCTCTTTTATTTTTCTTTTCCTTCCTAGTTTGCAGTCAAGTAAATTAAGGACCATTTATTGTAATTCCAGCTAAACATTTTCACTTTTTTATTATCAGTAAGAAATTGAGGGACAAACTTTAAATCATCAAAATTTTTGTCATAAAATATGCAGCATAAAACAAAAAATTCTTTTGATTTAATTAAACAGTTTTAAATCTTACAAGAGATCCATGTCTTCTTCCTGTAAAACCATATTTAAAATATTTATCTAAAATCTAGATGTCTATGTTATTAAATAACATAGACTTTACTTATCAAAATATAAATGAAAATAATGTAGCTAAAAAACTGTTCTTTATAAAAAATAATTATAACAAAAAATTTTTACAAAATTATAACTTTACCTAAAACCTCTTGTATATTTTTATAACAACTTTTTTAAAACTATGTAGTTTTGCTCCACCCTGAGTCCATATTTTGCCAAGACTAAATATTCTTTAGATTCATAAAACTTTCGTAATCAGTTTTAGACCGAGGAGCTAATTATGAATGACAACTCAACTATGATTTAGCGCGTACTGATGAAAAGTTGTATTTTATTACTTAATTTTTGTAAAACATTTTAACCCTGGTTGAAAAATTTCTTTTAAACAAACTTGTTACGATGATTGAGAATGTTCGGTTGTCTGATTGTATCTCTTATTGTAACAGTTATTAAAACTTTTATTGTAACAGTTACTACTTCTGTACTACTTTTTTGGTGAACAAAGCTGAGAGAGGATTTTCAGAGGGGGAGTTCTTATGTGAAAAGGAGAAATAGTTTTAATCAAACGTTAACAATCGTCTCGTATTAATGGCTCTTGTTTGTTGCTAAAGCGGAAAAGCCTTCATTGTGAGGGGAATCAGTGCAGATGGATTTTTTTTTTTTTTTTAAAAAACGCAGTAATTTTAAAGCTTGGAATAAAACTGTTAATCTACAGAAAAATTAGTAACTAAAAAAAACCATGTGGGGTTAAATTTTTGTTAATAATTTTTAATGTATCTACATGTATCTTAATGAATTTGCCAATATTCTACTGTATTGACTTACTGTACTGTATATATATTTGTGTATATAATGTATTTAAGAATTTGTATGTTTCTTTATGATATGTCTTTAAAATATATTCAGGTTGTGTATGGTAAATATTTAATTGATAAACCTGTCCTTCTATTTAAAAAAATGCTTTTCTTAAATCTGAAATCTTCAGTTAATTACTTAACCTAATAGCTATTTTTTCTATTACAGTTTTTTAATTTTATTTTTTGTTAACAATTAATTTAAGTTATATATCTTTTTTTATTTTTAAATAAGGAGAAATAAGACTTATAAGTATTAAACAGCAACAAAATTTAATTTGATTGTGGCATAAAAATAAATGCTGAGGTTTTTTTAAAAAAATATTTTATGGAAAAGTTGAAGAAGCATCATTTATGTAGTTGTTTAACAGTTAAAGTGTTGTATCAGCAAGGTATTGAATAAAAACTAAGTGCCTAAAACTAAGTAATAAATAGCTAAATTCTTAGCTGATAAACCCCTATTTTCCAGAAACCAAAGAAGTGTTTATGGTGGCTGTATATTTTAAAAAATTATTAGTTTATTTAGAAATATTTCTTGTAAAAATTGTCTTTATAAAATTCTTTTCTTTGGTTATCTTTGAGGTGAAATATTTCCAATTAAAAGACAGTTTTTAATCTTGATTAGATGGAAGAGTTCAGAGATTGTATAATTGATTATAAATATGACTGAGAAATGATTATAGATAAGAACAGGCAATCCCTATTGTTTAATGAAAATGACACGTATACTTTTTAATTTTCTAGTTCAAATTCCAAATATTTCTTACTAGATTTTCTATATGATTAACTGTCCGAGACTCTTTTCCTTTTTCTTCTTCTAAGATTTAACTTAAAACACAATCAGCTGTAACATGAATGCAGATGATTTGCAATCTGCGTGTGATTATGTTAGTAGCAGTGGCTTTGTTCTCAGTGTAGAAAAGAAAACTGCTCTTCAAGCTTCATTGATACTTGTTAAAGCTCAACAAAAGTTTGTAAAAGTCTACTTTTTGGGAAAAATTATTGGTCTTCATAATGATTATTATATATGTCAAGGTATTGAAAATGATGAATTGAGTAATAGAAAAAATTTGTATAGGTAAAAATGTATTTTTTTATAATCTTTTTTTCCTTCTTTTTTAAATAGTAAAAGAATATTTTTTAAAGAATTTGAAATAACTAAACTGTGTAAAAAAAAAATTTTTTTTTAAGAAAAACAATCTCTTTATATATCTAGGTCCTTTTATTTGGTTAGAACTGGTTTGCATGAGCTGATATTTATGTTATCACTTATTCCAGTCTTTAATTTTGACTTAGTCTTGATTGTATAAAATGGGCTCTAATTCCTAATCCAAATGAAGAAACACGTCGGAAGTGTTCAATGTTCAAAGGACGTTTCACTGGTGATCCTTCCCATATATATGAGAATTCTTCAGAGAAGAACTTTGACGATGAGCACCCAAGTGAAGGAGTCAATATTGTAAGATTTTTTGTAAAATAAGTAAAAAATGATATATATATATATATATATATATATATATATATATATATATATATATATATATATATATATATATATTCTTCATAAAAAGACTGCTGAGTTAGTTCTAAAATCTTTTTATAAGTTTTTTTAAAATAGCAAGATAGAAACTTTTAAAATCTGTTGTAATTATTGTTCATGATTGCATTGCATGAATTTACAGTAATTTACAGTGGTATTAAATTAGTAACAGTTTTTCCTGTATGTATAATGTTAAGTTTAAGTTAATAAATTTCATGTTTTGTTGTAAGATATCAATAAAAGAAGAAGATCGACTTGCTATTGTTGTAGAAAATATAATCCATGATGTTGCTGTTGTTCCTCGTGGGGCATATGTTCGCACATCATTGGGTCAAGTTCATAAAAATAAATCATTTTCAGGTAAATGTATTTACTTGGATTTTTTTTTTTTTTTTTTTTTTAAATAACAGTTTTCCAAAACTTTTAAACATTTTAAAGATGTCCAATTAAAAATAAATTCATTACATTTAGTTGAAATATCTAATTATGCATAATAATAGTAATAGCACTATTATAGTTCATTTTTTACTTGTTTCAGGTTTAGCCCTAACTGAAGCCACTAAACTTTCATCTTATTTTCATTTCCGCAATCCAGTTCTCCTTCAAGAGAAATCTCTAATGGAAAAAGTATTTTTATCTTTGATTTAAATAAACTTATGCAAGTAAATAAAAGATTTTTAAAATTGATTTTGATTTTGAAATTAATTATCATTTATTTAAAATTTATCTGTATAACTATCTTTATAAATATTTATTTAGCTTTAACTGTTAATTTTGATTTAAGGCAGACCTCAACAAAGCAATTGATTTTCTTGATCCGATTGATGTTGATATTCCTCAGGGAGGTGAGAGAATTTTTTAAATTCATTTTTTAAATAAATGGTTTACTATTTATTTCTGGCTTAATATTAGGTATTGTCTTTTTCTTATGCAAAAAGTCTGAATATTTTCTATTCAAATAGAACAATATTCACAAATATTGTAAATATTGTTCTATTAAAAGAGAGCATGTATTGGCACAATATTACATAAGCAATTTAATTTTTTGTATAGTGTTACCATTTATTTAGGTTCTTGGAGTGTACAACAAGAACGGGGTGGTGCTGTTGTTGTTTTAAGGAGTTTACATTGGCTTGGCTTTACTGCCTACCATTTACCAGGAACACCAATATTTGGATATTGTTATTGTGGAAACGGAGAGAAGAATCTTGATTTGCCATTTATGTTGTAGAAAAAATTGAGTAAACCTTTGTTATTGGCTGCTCAAGTTGTATATAAGGTTTTCTTGTGTGTCATTTACATGTGCACACTAATATCAATCTGCTAACAATAAATTATTCTATGGTTGAATTTTTTTTTTTTTTTATTATGATTACTAAAAATTTATGATGGTCATTTAAAACAGTTTTTACATCCTTTAAATTATAAGTATATTCATTTAAATTTATCTAGTAAAATAACATAATTACATAAAATAACATAATTACATAAAATAACATAATTACATAAAATAACATAATTACATAAAATCAGAACTGCCTTTTTTAAAAAGATTATCTAAAGAAACAACCTCTTTTACCAAAGAGAGTGCTATCTTCGACTTATATATATAAAAGTGTTTAGAAGTAAGTAGTATCGCTCTCTTCCACATGGCTAAAAGATAAAGCATCATTTTAAAATTTGCTGAATTACAAAAACTAAACATGCATTAAAGATTGATTCTTAATGACGTCAATTGGACAAGCTGAAAGTGTTACATAGATATTGAAAGTGAGAAACTCTCCATTCTGTGCGAAAACAAAACACCATAATGACCTTTAATCGAACACTGCCAGATTGGCCTGTTAGGTTGATGCTACGGATACAGTAGAGACATTTGTATAGATTTACTCAATGACTGTAAGCAAAATACATCTTTTTCTGCTCACCAACGGGTCGACTCTATTTAATGTTTTTAATCAAACAATTTAATCATAATCATACAAAACAATTCATGAACGAATTTGTAAAAAAGCTTAAGAAAATTAAAAACTTCTATAATTTTCTAAAACATTTCCGCTGTTTCTTTTTACTTAAGCAAGACTTCACTTATTTTACTTTGTGAGAAAAAAATTCAATTTTATTGTGCCAACTGACAGCGCCAAATATTCGAAAACTATTAATAAGTTGAACTATCGTTACGCCAATGAAAACTGAGCATAAAAAAAATTTTATTGCTGGAAAATCTGGATCAAAAGCATAAAGAACTCAGTGTTCCATTAAAAAATCGTAACCATGATAACAAAGTAGTGACTATAGAAATAATGAATAAACTGCTTTAGATATAAATAAATGATAAAATGATTTTCTCTTTCCCATTAGATTATTTTGATATTTCACCTGATTACATATATTAAGAAGAAGAAAAGAGCCCAGAATTTTTACTAACATGAATCATTAATAGCATGCATTTCATTGGGCTTTACATTCGATAAACCTCATACTGAGTGTTTCAACAATAAACATGGCTGCATTAAAAGATTTTAAATAAGAAATTCTCTCTTCAGTCATGTTTAAAAGAACGATTTATTGACTGAAAAACTAAATACCAGGGGCGATAAGGATAAAAGATGATCAGATGAAGAGCTTTGATGTATAATTGTCGAGATTTTTATTTGCTCGTAGCATTTTATTTTGCTAAATTTTGAAAAAAGTAGTTTGTCGTTGAGACTATTTTCCATATGCAGGAGTCAAACTTATAAAGATTATTATTAACCTTGAAATTATTATCATATATATTGTATGTTTTTATTGCTGATTTTACCCCGTAAAAACCTTTTAAAAGTTTATCAAGATTTTGAAGTTTTTTATTAAATTATTATTCTACTTTAACTTTGATGAATCACATAATTTAAGCAATCGAAATAAGAAATTGAGGCGAACATGTAAAGGTTCTCGTTTAATTATTTAATCTTAACACGCTTAAGGTTGCAATACCAAATTGATATTCGTGCTGTAATTATAATATGATTTTTAATGATGTGCTTTCAACTTCAACTTTATGAATTGGATCAGAAGATCCTCTTCATTAAGTTGAATCATTTTATAAATTAACAAGAAATGTAGTTTACAACTTTGAATGATTTTTATTGTTAGAAATTTGCATTATTATTATTTGTAGTTATTACATGTTGTGTTAAGAATTGAAACTAAACAAATTATAAAAAAAAGGTGGTTCTGGGTAGCTTTACATTAGTTTATTATATGTAGCAGTAAACAAAATCGAGGTAATTGTAGAACTTTGATTGAATTTTCTTTTTTTTTTCTTTTTTTTTTTTTTACAAATGTTATTTTTCAAAAAATAAGAGTCGGTTGGGATGACTTTTTTTTCATTTTTAACACTATAACTATATATAATTGAATTTAGGCGAAAATTTTTGTATAATAAAAATCTATTTATCCATCATCCGACTTATCTATGAAAGTCAACGTAATATCGTAATGTTGGAATTTACGCAAAAATAGTCACTATGACCATTAAAATGTGTATGTTATATACCATGGTACTTAATTGGTTTTAAGAATAAAGCCGATCACGTCATAGATACCAGAAAATAAAAAAAAGGAAAAATTATTTAAAAGCTTTAATTGAGATGGGCAATTAAAAATAACAATGTAAAAAAAATTTGAAATTCATTTGTTCAACATAACATGTACAATATTATAATCGATTTACGGTTCTAAACTTTTGTTTCATATAAGTTTATGTATAATTACTACTAGATGAAAGACCAACTCTTTCTACTTATCAAAACAAGAAATATATTTCTCGATTTCCGTTTTATGTAATTGATAGAGATAAAAAATACATATATATCGGAGGCAACGCAATCAACAACTGATAACATTGTTTAAATACAATCCTGACAACTCTTAAATAGTGCCCACATACTTGTTGTTATCAGTTAAACGTTAAGGTGTAACAGAACTGCGTTCAATAGGTTTTGTGAAGAAGATACTTCTATTTTCTATTAGAATGCCATCTTTAAAAGGTATTCGTAATATTTTACATCAGAAACATACCCAGGTTAGCCCCACAACAGTTTGTATCAAGACAAACATCGGAGTTCTCGGCGCATATGGTTCTGGAAAAACAAGTTTGTGCAGAGCTTTATCTAATGACCATCTGCCTGCAGCATATAAAAGAGGATTAGAAATATACTCGTCTCTTCTGACTACAAGTTCAGATAATAAAAATGGAAGTATCAAAGAATGCATTCACGAAGTCGTAATACATGATATCCCTCGGGAATTTGGTTTGCGCATTCCGTCAGCGTACGAAAGTTTAATTTTGTCAAGCGATTGTATCTTATTGGTTTGCTCCTTAAGCGATGTAAAAAGTTTTGATGACGTAGTAAATATCCTGGAATACATGAAGAGCGCGAACCTGAACAAACCTGTAATTGTGCTGGCAAATAAATTGGATATTGCGTTAAAAGACGAAAACAGCATCAAAACAAGGTTTGGCTTTTACAGATATGTTTCAAGTACCGATCATCCTTGTATTGAAGTTTCTGCAAAGAATCAGTCTGGATACATTGATTGGTGGAAGACAATATTATCAGAAATTGAAATTAGCAAAGAGCTACGTTCCAGAAATGATCTTTTAAAAGTTAATGTAGAAATCTGATCTTTTATTTTTCTATTCAAACATTATATTTAGCTGTCGAAATATTCGGGTCAAAAACATCTAATATATTAACTCATTGTGTTTCATACACAAAGTCTTACATTTTCAAATATCATTTATTGATAAATCAAGATTTAGTTAGTGATTAATTAGTAAACGTCCTTATATTTAACATCGTGTATATAATGTAAATAGAAATATTTAACATTACCTGGTTTTTTTTCTTGCCACCAAACAACTTGTTTTAATCGTTATCTCTCAAATGCACTTTTCTAATTTGGTGTTCTAACTCATCGCGAGACGCGTGCGGCTCTTTGGCAACGACTCTTCCAAGTCAAAAATATAATTTTTAAAATTTTAATTCATCTAGTTTAGAAATTCTAAAATTTTAAAAACTTGTATTCTTGTTACTGGGTAACTCCATGTAAAAGTAGGACACTCATTCTACTCACCTCCTCAAATTTCCATTGAATTTGATCCTGTGGTACCTATCAATGAAACATAAAAAAATGCAAAACTTGAGCTCTCAAATCCAGATGTTTCAAAAGTTATGATGTTTTAAAATTTAGCCTAAAGCATATTTTTTGTTCACGTCAACCATGATGGATTTTACAGCATCACCTTTTTTCAATAATTCAAATTCTAGTGGAAGAAATCAGCTGAAAATTAATACCAAACCATTTTTGAGGGTGTTGAATTCAAATATTCAGAGAAAATAGAAAGTCATTTTTTTAGTTGCAGAATGTTACAAGTTTAAAAATAGATTTTATCTTTATCAAGATATTGTTAGTCTAAATATAGTTATGTAAAATCAGTTGCGATATATTGAGCGCAAAGTTATAAACATTTTTTTATAGATATTACGGGTTAATTTTATTTTATTGGCAGTCTTCGTCAAATCAACTTGGAAACAGCGAAGTCACTATGAAGTAAAGGCAAATTCATAGTACCAGGTAAATAGCTTTGTCCACAATGCAGGTATAACTTAGCATCAGGTGAAGAATCAGAAGAGTACGAGATGAGGATTAAAGATGATATAGAGAAAGAAATTATGCTACAGTCAACATGATCATTGCTGAACAGTACTTTGTGTGAACTTGAAGTGTTTCCTATAAAAGTTCATTTAGTGAAATCCTCTAAAAAACCTTCACTTGGGAAGAAAAAGTTAAAACAAGTAGAAGAAGCTAGGAAAGAAAGGAAAAACTAAGGAAGACTAAGAAAGACTAGGATAATTTTAAATGTTCTGAATGTCACTGAATCTGATCTTCCTGCACCAGAGAAGATTGAAGTTCAAAAGGAAATTCAAACCAAAGCTGACGATCTAGAATACCTTGTTGACGTGATTAAACGACATCGATTCAGAATCGATTTTAGAACTCGTAAAACTTTTTTTATTGTAATGATGAGTATTCAAGGCAGATACTTGGTCAAAAAGACTGCATTAATATTGGACAAAATAAATACATGTCTAAAAAATTGATTTTGTGTATCCTGAAGGAACTCTATGCAGCATGTAAGATAAAGTGCCTAGGCCACACAATTTGATTTTCTAAATTTTGCAGTCTTTGGCCTAAATGTTTATCCTTGCTGGTCCAAAAGGTACACATTGTGTGTGTGTGTCTGTGTGTGTCTGTGTGTGTGTGTGTATGTGTACAATACACCAAAATTTGAATATGGTTTGAATACCGTAGGCCTTGAAAGGGATTCCATGAAATTATTAAAATGATTGTCTCCAGCAGAGAGTCGAAAGTTCGCATGATTCAACGATGCAACAGTTGTCCCGGAATACAAGCTGCCTAACATTTTTTACAACAGTATCTGACACAAGATGATGATTCAGAAGAACAGCATAAAAGTGGTGAAAGTGATTAAAATGAACAGCCAATAGTAAATTTCAAAAAATGTATAACAATAGATATAACTGGCCTGTTAACAATGAAGCTTCCATTGAGTGAATTCATTGAGCTTCTGTGTGAAAAACTTGATAAATTACTTCTCATTCATTTATTGCAAAGTCACAATCAAACTATCTAAAGCATCTTAAAGAGAGAATTAGTATTGATGAGGCTATTGTTCTGGGAAATTTTGCTGAGAATTACACTTTTGTAGTACAAGATGAGATACAGTTATGAGCTATGATTGGAATAAGAAACAATTTTCTCTTCACCCAATTGTCATCTATTACATAAAAGAGAAGCATCTTCTTTTTACCTAATCTAGATGATTTAAACTATGATGTTGGATTTATCCATGAAGTTATGCATCAAAAAATTGATTATATCAAAACTAATCTTTGTCTCATAATCACAAAATTTCATTATTTTTTCTGATGGCTGTTGATGAATGTTTAAAAAACATTTTTGTAATGTCACCATGCTGAAGATTTTTTTTGTTAGTTGCATCTGGAATTTCTTTGCAAAAAGACATGGCAAATCGCCATGTGATGGCAATGTATGTTGGCACTGTAAAAAGGACAGTATGTTGGCACTCTAAAAAGACAGTATTTGACCTGCGGTTAGATTCTGTCACTGCTAGTTTTTAGAGTCCAACCGTAGCAGAAATACTGTTTGCAGAAACAATGTTTGAATACTGTCAAAAGTCAATCAGTGGGATCAAGTTTGTATATGTCACTGCGGAAGAAATGAAGCTATTACGAAAGAAACTTGCCCATAGATTTTCAATAGCAATCACTGTTACTGGGACAAGAAATTTCTATCTATATACTTCAATCATAAAGATATTCACCTTCATCTACTTCAATCATAAAGATATTCACCTTCATCTACTTCAATCATAAAGATATTCACCTTCATCTACTTCAATCATAAAGATATTCACCTTCATCTACTTCAATCATAAAGATGAAACGATTATCTGAGGATGATGATTTTGGTCTAACATTTGATTTCCTCAAAAAAAAGTTCCTATTGACAATTTTACAAAATCTAAATATCTATTGTGGCAATATGATGAACTTTACTGGCTTGATATGGTTTCCAAAAATTGATAAAGAGAATAATGATTTCATGGTAAAGCTCCATGCATCCCAATTTTTCCAGATATATAAATTATATTTTCAAAATGTAAACTTTAAAAAAGCGTAGAAGTTTTTGACCATTTAAAATTAAAAAATGATGATCAAAATTTTGAATTGGGTTATAATCTCTTTATCTTTGGATTCACTACTCTCAAAAATGGCCAGATACCAATTTTCAGCCAACATCTTCTACTATAACTTGAATTATTCAAGAAAGGGTTACCACTAAAATATCCATAATGGAGAACATGTGTCCAAAAAATGGCATTTTCAGTCTAAAGTTCAAAATAGCATATCTTTATAATGATTCAAAATACCAAAACCGTCCTTTTATATTCAGCTGGTTTAACATCTCTTCTTTTATCTGAAGAAAATTCAAGCCCATGAGAGTTGGGAAATTCCAGGAATAAGTGAAAGTGTAAACCATTGTAAAAAAAAACAGGAAATTTGTCTTTGCTATTTTAAAATCAAAAATTGACTGTCTACTTTCTCTTCATATTTGGATTCAGCACCCTCAAAAATGGTTTGGTATTAATTTTCAGCTGATTTCTTCCACTAGAATTTGAATTATTGAAAAAAGGTGATGCTGTAAAATCCATCATGGCAGACATGAAAAAAATGTGGTATTTTAGGCTAAATTTTAAAACATCATAACTTTTGAAACATCTGGATTTGAGAGCTCAAGTTTTGCATTTTTTTAATGTTTAATTGATAGGTACCACAGGATCAAATTCAATGGAAATTTGAGGGGGTGAGTAGAATGAGTGTCCTACTTTTACATGGAGTTACCCTACTTACAGGTTGCGTACAGCTTATGTACAAAAATTTTGGTATTGTCACTATTTTCCACTTTAACAGGATATTCTACATGATAATTCTTCGAAATGTTTAATTCTTAAAATAAAATACTTTGAATACATGCAGTAAAATTAATACTCATTAAATATACGACAAAATGTAACAATAATCAGAATCGAAATCCTCCTCCTTATAAAGCATGTTTGGGATAGTGTCATCATGTGAAAGCTGGTAAAAAAGACATGGTTTGCAGGCCTGCAAATACTCTATAGGGCTTGTAGATCATTACACTTGATCAACGCTTATTGGTAGAGGCCTATTGTAACTGAGACTCTTCATTTACGGCTTGATGTGATCAAACAGTTTTTGCGGCTAAAGGTACTGATTTGATAAACCCCCCTCCAGGAATTGCGATATATCATGATTATTGTTTTGAAAATAATCTCCTTGATGGTCACGCTGGGTCCATCATTTTTTTTCTATCATATTTAACACATTTTAATAAGTATGACACTTTTTCATAGGCACTAAAATGGAGAAAGTAACTGGAGTCTCAGCGTCTGTCTTTTTATTTACAATCTGTAAGTCTCGATTGCTCTCCATAAAGGAGCGATCTTTTTCAAGGAATGTGACGACGCATTAATTGAGAACATTTAATGACGTACACTTAAAAAAAATATATAATAGAAAGTATTTTGTTCTGAACAACTGTTACAAAATAGCTACAAGTCCTGTGATGTAATTCTAAATTATATCACCAAATTTTAGGCCACAATAATGCTACCACATCGTCAAGCTATAAATACGCAAGATAGGGGAACACGGGGTAAGATGACGAATGGGGCAAGATGAAAACATATTTTTATCTTCAAAACTCAACTAAATATGAAATCTAACTGTAGCTGAAAGGGAAGTAGATTTATTTATGCTTTCTTTATAAATATTATTTTCGGAATCAAAGATAATTATTTAAAAGGTTTTTCCTATATTAAGGAAAAAAAAAATTTATCCACTTGTATTTGATTTATTTCATCATTACATCACCAGCCACAAGGTAAGCAACAATTTCTCTTTCAGTTTTTTCAATTTGGAAGCCATTTAAGTAGTATTAAGCTATGATAACTTATTTATGTAGAGTTCTGAGTCACTTTGAAGATTGAGTAGCCTAGGGGCAAGATGAACGGGGGCAAGATGACTCATTTGTCCTTTCGCCAAAGTACATGTTTTACCATAAACCTGTAATGTAATAACTTTTGTGTAGCTTAGTCATTATTGCATTGCTTTATTATGCATTAAAATGTTTTGCTTGACATTTGCTTTATTTTGTTGCGTTGGAATTTGCTATGAACTGATTAGTAGACTTTTTCTTGCATAGCCCTATATAAATATATAGTTTAATTGTTGAAAAAATTACATAACCGTTTGTATTACATATCTTATTAACTAGAATTTATAATATCGTGTTACTTGAGAAGGTAATGGTATAATGGAATTTATTTTTTTAAAGCCGCCATCTTGCCCCGCATACGGGGCAAGATGATAATTTGAGGTAACTTTGGTTAATGAGTTTTTTCCAGGCTATTTTTAATTTTTATATGGTTTTTTTTTTATACATATGTGACGCATAATAATTTTTTTCCCACTTTTTGATAAAGTTTTACTTATTGAAACAGTTATTGAATAAGATATAAGTGCTTTTCAAAACGTTCGTCATCTTGCTACTTTTAGGCATTTGTATATATTTATGAAAATTTATCAAAGAGCCTACCCGTGGTGTTTAGATCACTCTTGCTCATTTGAACATGCTTTTGGGCGATATTGAAGAACTATAGGAAAACTATAAAGCACACTAGGACTTTATAGTCACGATCAAAAGTTTGGAATGTTACTTAAAAAAACACGATTTCCATTAAATTATTCATTTACTTTATGAGATATGTTAACAATAAGCTCTATCTTTTGTTAAAGATTTTATATGCTTTTATCTTCATGCAACCAAACACCTTTTTCATCAGTTAAATTGAGCAAGTTAAAGTCTTCTGCTCCTGGTTTTCTATAGTCTTTTTCTTACTTGTTTTTACTACATTTACAATTTTTCTTTTAACTGAAAAAATATTTTTGTTAAACAGGAAGACTTAACAATCACAACACTTTACTGTCTCCACATTTATTATCAGCATGCATATGTTAAGGAAAATCACACCAGCAATAAGCTAAAGCTATTACCTTAAACTGTATCGTGTCTAACAATAGAGAGATAGAAAGCAGTTTTTAGTAGCTTCTGGGGTGGGAGTGGGCTGATATTTACTAATATTTAGCAGGCTCTAATAGCATTTTTTGTTTAAAAATATAATTTCTCTACTCATGGCGGTATGAGATATTGACATTGTTATAACTTGCCTCCAAAGTTTTAGTTTAGCTACAAAACACAAAAAATTTTTGTTTGGTAACAAAAAATCTTAAGTAACTCAGAGTAGACATAATCCTGATGAAACCCTGGATCCTACCTATTCACATTTTTTCCTAACAATTTTTTTCTCCACGTTAAAATTTAGTAAACATTTTCTATTGCTGAAGTTAAAGATAAAATGTTATCTCGCTGTTGTGACTTTAACTGTTGTGACATGATTAATTTGTTAATAAATAAGTTGATAAATTGTGTGACATGGTGATTAATGTTTTGCATAGACAACGGCACACGGAAATAATAAAGTCGTAATATTTTAGTGTGCGATATGTAGCAAAATGCTTGAAAAATTTTATTCTAACAAAAACGAACTACTAGTACTCTTTATCTACATTTAATACAATTTAAAAAAATGGCGAAATTCGTCGATTTCTGATGCATCAGTCGTTTTTCTCAGAATCTGACACGTATTGCAGTTGTAAAGCCGTTCTAATTGTAACCAACTCTCCTAAAACTAATGCTGCAGCCCACAACGGCGCATAATCAAACGTTATCAACCCGTGTACGTGATATGTGGTGTAACTCTCGTAATTCCAAGGACATGCATTAAAAAGACGTAAAACAGAACCAGTTGAGTACTCCCACATGTATGTCCAAATAATGTAAACAAGTATCCGTACAGGTAGAACAACTTTAGGTTTAAGAAACAAGTAGATTTTTTCTGTCACAAGTGTAGATATTGAGTATATAGGAAAAGACCACAACGATGTGCAACCGTGTAAGGTCCATCCATATGTGTATTTCGGATCAACAAAATACCACAAAGCTGTAAAAACAACTTCTACAAAGAAGCCACACATGCCGTAGAGAGCGAGTTTGGAAAACAAAGGAAGACCCTGATGATTTACATTGCCCATCTTTTAACTTTTCTAAAAACTTTTCAATTTCAAACAAAAAAGGATAAAAATGACTTAAACAATGAATTAAATCAAAAACTTTAAATCTTTAATTTAAAGATTATTAAAATTTAGAGTTTAGCAATAAACACAAATGACACGATTGAAAGTTCTACAATAAAAATAAAAAGCAGGCGAGTAAGCGTATTTCATTAAAAAGAGTGTTTATCCAATATCCCAAAATAAATATATGATGGTAGTATTTTTGTTAAAAGATGAGAAAAAAGTAAAAAAACACTTTTACAATTATCTCAGATAGCTTCGAAAATGTCTGTTTAAATCAAATATATATAATAATAAAAAAGAAAAATACATAGTGATTTTTTTCTGGCATAAAAAATCTGAATAAATACCTAACGCAATTTACTTTCATAAATTTCATTTAATTCTTTCTTCAGTGTATCAGGTACCTTACTGCTATAACTTTCATGATCATTAAAAGTAACTAACACGCCGCACCAATTCATGTACAACTTTTTTTCCGTATTTCCATAATTTATGTCTCTGTTTAACATATCTGTCACACGCCCACCCATTGCAGTGATAATTGCTTCTGGAGCACATGTATCCCATTTTTTAGTTCCTGGGGTGGCAAACACATACGCATCTGCAGACCCTTCAATAACTTGAAGTACTTTAAACCCACAACCACCAACACGAAAAACCTTGTCTGCATTCATAGAATCAATGGCTTGATTAACAGAGGAGTTATTATGAGATAAGGTAGTAACTACAAAACGCCTACCTGAAGGAGGCGGGTTTCTGTTAACGCCAAAAGACCCAATACCCCGTACACCCCAAATTGTTCTACCACAGAATTTTAAACTTTCACTAGAGTAGAATGGTTGATGTATAACACCTGCTATAGCTTTACCAGCAGAAGATATACCAATCAAAATAGTGACATGTTCAATATGACCTCAAAAAAAAAAAAAAAAATTAAATAACCTTGAGCCAATAAATTTTCAAACAAAATCAGATTTTTGCAAAAAAAAAAAAAAAAAAAAAAAAATCAGCTAGTAACAATTAACAAATACTATGAAAACATTTATGAAGACTAAATTACCCTTTGTAAATTCAGTAGTTCCATCTAATGGATCAACCCAAACCACCATCTAAAACATATTCATCCAATCAACAAAAACGTTTAAAAATATATATAGATTAGTAAGCAAGTCTTACAAAGACTCACATCATCTACATTTAAATTTTCGTAATCAGGAGGACAACTGTACTTAAGAACATCTTCATCAAACTCTTTTTGCAGAATTTCTTCTTTTGCGGTTTCACAATCATCCTAAAAAGTGTTAGATAAGTGAGAACTTATTTCTAACTTGTTTTCAAGAAATAAATACACTTATACCAAATTATCCTCCACAAAATGACAAAAAAAAGCTTTTAAAAAACAGATATTTATTTAGTTTGCATTACATTTCATTTAGCTTTAAATAAGCTTTATATCTAATTTTAGAACTTGAAATTTATTAAGAATCTTTTGTTGCAGAAGCCACCCTAATTTGCTTTTTATTACCTTTTTGGACTTAATGCAGATATCAAAATAAATGCAGCATCTACAGGAAGTAGAGTAAAAGCTTGAACATAGCATCCCTAACTAAAAATTGGAGTCATTCCATGTCACCAGGACAGCCATGGCACCAATCATCTAAGATTTTAATGCAACTTGGTTCAACAATTACTTGTACAGGGTGTGGCAGCGATTCGCAAATTAATTTTTGGCTAGGTTTTGTGATGTAAATAAAAGACTTCCGCAATTTGTTTTGTTGTTTAATGTTCAATGACCATCTTATATTTGAATCAAATTGTGAATAAAAAACATTTTAGTTAAAGGTTTTGCATTGGAAGCTAAAAGAACCGAAGTTTTAAATTTGATTCACGCAGGTTTGCCTGCACCTGAAGTGATTCTTATTTCTGGAGTGTCTAAAACTACATTTTGCAAAGTGAAAAAACTTCAGTGCTGAGAGAGCCAAAATGCCCTCTCCAGTGAGAGTTGATAAAAAAAAAGTTGATAAAAAGTTCACAGAAAAGCTTAAAAAGCATGTTGAAAAGAATCCTCATGTATCCATCAAAAAGACAGTAAAACTGTTCAATGTTGATGAGAGGACAGTCAGAAGAACTCTAAAAACACTTGGAAAAGTCAGTGTGGCCTGACCTTCATGTCAATTTTTTAGCTAACTCAGGAGCAATCAAAAAAGCTCCTGAGTCAGCTAAAAAGCCATGCTTTGTCAACAGTTAAAGTTTCCTCAGATGAAAAACATTTTAGTACTGACTGTGTGATCAATAAGTGAAATGACAGATTCATGGTGCAGAAGGGTGAAAAAGCACCACCTGTAAGTCAAACCAAGTACCCTCAGTCCATCATGATGCTAGAAATCATCGCTTCTAATTGAGAGAAATGTTCACTAATCAAAGAGAAAGAAAAAGTTACCTCTGATGTGCATATTAACTTATTAAAATGTTATGTTATATCCCATAGCTGGAGAACACATTGTCAGAAAACAATTATATACTTCAACAGGATAATGCACCTTGTCATGGGTCCAAAAAGACTCAATGATATCTTCAGGACAATATGGCTAATTTCTGGCCCAAACACTTTTGGCCACCATCCAGCCCTGACCTGAATCCCCTTAACTATAGTGTGTGGAGCGTAGTTGAGAACAAGGGTTGCAAAAAGACCCACTCAAGTGTTAAGTAACTAAAGTCATCTATTACCCATGTTTGGAACTTAATGTCAAGGGACTATATATAATCAGCACCTGTTAGTCTTTCCATCCTAGACTTGAGGCAGTGATCAAAAAAAAGGAAACCTAATTGAATGTTAAGGTGAGGAAAGCATCTATCTTCAACTTTTCTTCTACTAACATTCCATGAATATGATTTTTTAGTGCTTTAAAAATTCATTTTTAAATATTTTCTAAAAAGTTTGCAAATCGCTGCTGCACCCTGTATTAATTAAAAAATGCCAAATGTTATTTTCATAAAAATATACTGTTCCCAAATTACAACCAAGCATTTAGTGTTTTTTTGTAAAAGTCATCAAAACTCTTTATTCTATTAAGTGTTATATTTCTTGAAAAATGGTCTATCTTAAGAATTTAAGTTTAGAAAGAGAAATATGTATTTATACTGTTCATACATTCACTTATTCATTTCCAAGTTAGAAGACTTTAAGAGTAATAGCAAATACATAAGAAGTTATCATCAGACTACCATCACACTTCAAAATGATTGCTGCTAAGATGAGTATGCAATAAGTGCTTTTCGAACACAAAAACAAATTTTTATTGTTTCAGGACTCTGCACTGTTTTCTAATTACAATTGAAACTAAACTCCATATCAAGATCTTCATTCTTCTGATCAGTCTTGATCAAAAAGTAAGAAGCTGGAAAAATATTATGAAAACCTCAGTCTTCAATCTTTAGCTTGTCATACACTCACACAAGTAATCTGTATTGGTTGTAATTTCCATCTTAATCAACTTTAAGAGCAGTTACAACAGCTTTCTCTTATCAAGTGATGGCATTGAGTGAGAAGATACTGTTTGAACTATCAATAAAAATCTAAAACAGATAAAATGGAGAAATCATCAGGTTGAATTGTTTTTTTTTTCCCCTTTATTTTTAACTTCTAAGACTGATTCTTTAGAAACATCACTTACAGTGCCATTTATCTCTTCTATTTTAAGATTGCTTTTATTACTCCTACACTGATGATTGAGAGGGAAAAATCTCTTTATTGAGATCCAGGAATTAGATGACTACTACTTTAGAAAAAATTCTTGGATTAAGATTTGAATTTTGGTAACAATTTTTTAATGTAAGTACTAGTCAAACAAAAAAAAAAGATGGCAAAACATTGACATATCCCATGGAATAGCTTTTCTCTTGATGTCTTGAAGTCTTGAATAAATGAATTAGACTAATAGCTGAAGATTAAATTCTTACTTGGAATAATCCCGTACTCTAAAACTTATTAAATCAGAGACTAATGATTATCATTTAACATTAATTAAAATATTTTAAATGAAAATATATTTATATAAAAAGCGTTCTCAGCACAAAACTATTTTCAATTTACTTGGTGTATGAGTAAACTTCAAGAGTTAAAGCTTTTAAACATTTTTAAGCTTTCACATTTATTTTAATATTTAAGTTAGATTTAAGTTATGATAACTAATTATTTGTTTACCCACAAAAAAATGTATAAGAAAACTTTTCTGCTTAAGATTAAACATAGTTTAAACGTAGTACCTCTTCTCCAATAACTTTTAATCCAGGGAATTGATTTTTAAGAGACCCTATAATGACACATTGAGCAGCACGATCTGCTTCAGTTTGAGGATCAAACTGCTCTCCTTCCACAGCCTAAATTGAACAAATTATCATGTAGCAAATTACAGTTAATTTTTATATTACAAAAATTGAAATATTATATAAAAAGTCATGAGTAAAATGATACAAAAATTTTATTGAAAAAAGTAAAAAAACGAATATATATATATGACTATTTCCAGGATGGAAGAGATAAATTTTTTTCTTTAACTTAATTAAAAAAACCTTACTTATGTTAGAATAAATTTTGAGCAGAAAATTTTTTTGAAAATAGTGTTTACTCAATGTTAGCAATTGTTTCCTCTCTATGGTTTGGAAAAGTAACTGAAATTTGAGGTCAAATTCTGCCACATTTTAAACCAAAAAACAACATATTTATATTTAAAACAGTCCTTTAAAGTTAAATATATGACTTAAATAAAAAACTTGGGGATTTTTTTAATTTAAGTGCTTTTTGTCACATGTCTGAAAAAATAAGGTCGTGTCATAAAAAAAGTTTAATTATGTAGTTAAGACTAAGTTATGAGTTTCTTTTAGAAATCCTTTAATAAAAAGTAAATTTACTATTTCTCTGCAAAAAGTTTTTAAAGTGCATTAGATAAACTAATAGTTATAGTTTAAAAACTATTACATTACTTAACAAAGACAAAGGGGTAATTAATATATTCAAAACATCAAGCTGAATTCATTCAAATTTTATAATGGCTTTTACATGATTAAGTTTTTTTTTTGTATTGTGCATTAAACAGTAATTCTTTGAGAAAAATTCAAATAAATTTTGTATTTTCTTACAAAACTCTATTTTTTAGAATTGAATTCAAAATTGGAAGAAAGAGGAAAACCTTATGCAGAATATGCGGCTGATGTTTCTCAATGTCCTGAAAGAAAGAAAAAAATTTCAGAAGAAAGGTTTAAAAAATATTGAAAAAAATTAAAAGAAGATCCCCATAAAAAAAGAACTTGTTTTTTTAGAGCGAAACTTAGAGTTGAAAAAAGTTGTGCTCTGAAAAGAAAACTCCAAATGAATCTCAAGGACTGAACTTATTTTTTAAAAATGTTCAACAAAGAGAAAAAAACTTTGAAAAAAGAAGCCCTGCTTAAAGCAAAGGGAAAACAAGTGGAAATTCTTTTAATTCCTTTTAATAATTCTGTGTGTAAAGAAAATCCACTTTCATTTCCAGCACAAGCTTTATGGACTGAAGTGATATTTTAGCAGTTGTTAACTTTTATAATGAAGATAAGGTTTCTTAAATACAAATTAACAAAAAAGACTTCACTCAAATACAATTACCTGTCAGAAAAACACACAACATTCCATTTCATTATCTATATTATACTTCTAAAGAAGCTCTCAGATTATTCAAGGGAAAGCATCTGCATATCAAAAATGGAGTCAACAATTTCTATAAGCTTCACCAATACATCATGAAACATGACAAAATATTCTCATGTTTACATTTGCATGAAAATATGCAATTAGATTTAGATGCATTAAAAAAAATTAATTCAACCGGCTTCAATCAAAGTTGTTTATGAAATGATAAAAAATTTTCTTTATAAACCATTCACATCTGATTGCACCATTGACAAATCCACTGCATGCAAAGGTATGAAACAATTTGAACTGTTGAAACACTTAACTTTGAAGTATCTTGCATGAGTAGAGGAAACTCTAAACTAAATCTTGTGCAAACATCAAAAAGGCCTTGAAGAGGTCTGTTGGACCAGAACTTATCCAGTAAATTGCAGTAATATGTGAGAAATTCTTCAAACTTGAACTTATTAAGCAAAACCAATCAACAATTTTCAAGAAATTAAAGAAAGTTTCAATGGAAAATATACATCAAACTGCAGTAATACAAATAATACAAGTCAAATGTGCTGAAAACGCAAATTGTTTTAATCAAAGTATTATAACTATGAGTCTTGCAATCTAGCACATTGAGTTAAAAACATTTGCTGTAATTCTTGATTCAACTGATCATCCAAATCTTAAATTATACCATTCATCAACAAGTCCGTCAAAGAAGTACACAGAGACAATACCACTTCTCAATTTAAAAACAAGAATATTATGGCTGCTATTAATGTATTTAAAAAGTATTTCAAAAAAAAGTTATACTGGCATTTCTTTACAGCAATGTATGGAAAAGGAGTAATTGACAGAATGCTCAATGCTGTGCCATTGAACTGATAGTTTCTTTTCAGTAAAATAAGTCAGTATTAAAACTTAGTAATTATGTTTTTTTATGATTTTGTAATTGCCAAATAACTAGATTATAATAACAAAATCTAATTAGCTTAACCAGAATTGAAATTTCAGAAGAAATTGCATTCAAAATGTGCTTTTGAAAAAATACTTTATTCTTTGTTGCGTCACTGAACTCATGGTTTAATTTTTATCTTAAATCAGCTTTGAGACATTAAAATTATATTAAACTTATATTATAGCATTTTAATTTGTGGTTATTTTAGAGTAAGAGCAACAATTTTCTGAATTATAGAAAAACTTTAATTAAAGAAAATCTCCTGCATGATAAGTAATTGAACTATGAAAATAGCCATATACATATAAGCATATACATTTATTTATATAGATTTACATACATACATACATACATACATACATACATACATACATACATACATACATACATACATACATACATACATACATACATACATACATACATACATACATACATACATACATTACATACATACATACATACATACATACATACATACATACATACATACATACATACATACATACATACATACATACATACATACATACATACATACATACATACATACATACATACATACATACATACATTACATACATATGTACATACATATACATATACATATAAAGGGTGTACGATAACTTTCTAGAATGTTAATGAAAAAAAATTATTTTTGGCATGAATAATATTTTTCAAAATAATTTCCCTCAACTCTAAAATACTTTGGTTAAATTTTTTTAGATTTTTGTTTTTCTGTTTCATCATTATAAAACAATTTCAGTTTATCTACAAAATACCACCCACACTACAATGGCTTCTTCCTTTTATGTAAAGGCCTTTCCAGGATTAAATCTCTTCAGGTTTGGAGATAAACAGTCACTAGGGACCAAATCTGGTGACTAAGCACTTTATACTTTAATTCATTGATTTTAGTCCTTGTCAAAATACTTTTTATGAACTTTTTATAATACTTTTTATGTCTTAATGAAACATGATTTTTTTTTTTTTTTTTTGCTAACTTTGGTCAGTCTCTGTTCACAAATTTTTTATCCAGTTGATCCAAAAGATATGCTTCAAAAGTATGATATTCAGATTACCTTTCTTAATACAATCTATTAACAAATATTTCTTTGTCATTCCAGAAAACTGTTGCATACCTTTACCAGCTGTTGGATCATGCACTCAGATCTATTAGGGCATCAGTTTTGTATTCTTTGTTGCACTTCCACTGGCTTTAAACAATTGTTTTAACTGACGCTTTTGTACTGGTGTATAATGGTGAATCCAAGTTTCATCAACAGATATGAAATGATTTTCTTGTTTAAAACAATCCAAACATGCTTGAGAATTAAGCATTTTAAGAATTTGGACTATTTCACATGCTTTTAATAGTTGATCGTCTAATATCTCATCATGGACTTTTCAAATGATTTCTGGTGTTGTGACACTAAGTATGTGATGCTAAGTTTGTGTATCATCTTCAAGGCTTGTATGTCCACATTTAAACTCAGCAACCCAGTTACTATTACAAGCAAAGGTGAACAGTTCTTATGCACTCAATAATCGTTCATGAATTTGTTTAGTATTTTTTCACCTTCAAAAATAAGAAATCAATCACTGGGAATATTTTTTCCATATTAAAAAAATACATTGACCTGTTTACAATAATTGACTTAAATAAGCAAAAAGTGAAAGTTCTACCAACTGAAAA